>NW_027444235.1:17500-26528 GCF_048569485.1 Anomaloglossus baeobatrachus
GTGTTAGTCTTTGCTCAGTTGGTGTATCTAAGCCTATTGTGTGATACAGCCTGCTGAGACTCCTTATGACTCCTATATTGTTGATCATATCTGCTGACCTGGTGTATCTAAGCCTATGGTGAATTAGTGTCTGCTGATCTGGTGTATCTAAGCCCATCATGTGTGATACAATTAGCTGAGCTAATCCATATATTTTGAAGAACCGGCACCTAAACAGACACTGACCAATCCTGAGCAAGGTCCTTCTTGTTCTGTCAGGAGGCACAATGACGGCAGCCATTTTAAGGCCTCATTCTATATTCTTGAGACACTCCGACAATAAAGATGTAGGCATGAAAGACCATGAAATTATTTGAGAAACTGAATATATTTATGGGATGGTGTGGGGTGGGGGTGTCATTATTTTTTAATTTGCAATGTGCAGATTGTCAGTTCCTCCCCCCGAGCAGTGATTTCCCATATGTCAGGCCCAGCGAGAGACAATGCAGAGAGGGAGTTATGGGGAACATGCCATTAATCCTGGTGACAATAGACTGACATGGTGTCACGTCTGCATCTAGAGGGACGGATCATCAGACGAGGGATTCAAATTAAAGAGTATGTAAACCCTTTACCCACCCTCTCTCTGCAAAAAAAAACAAAACATGGCTGCCAGAGCCGTCTAGTAAACACCGCACTACACATGGAGGACAGGTAGAGAGCGACAGACCCCTCACTACACATGGACAGGTAGAGAGGGACAGACCCCGCGCACTACACATTGAGGACAGGTAGAGAGGGACAGACCCCACACTACACATGGACGACAGGTAGAGAGCGACAGACCCCACGTTACACATGAAGGACAGGTAGAGAGCGACAGACCCCGCACTACACATGGGGGACAGGTAGAGAGCGACAGACCCCGCACTACACATGGGGGACAGGTAGAGAGCGACAGACCCCGCACTACACATGGAGGACAGAGAGCGACAGACCCCGCACTACACATGGAGGACAGGTAGAGAAGGACAGACCCCGCACTACACATGGACAGGTATAGAGTGACAGACCCCGCACTACACATGGAGGACAGGTAGAGAGCGACAGACCCCGCGCACTACACATGGAGGACAGGTAGAGAGCGACAGACCCCGCACTACACATGGAGGACAGAGAGCGACAGACCCCGCACTACACATGGAGGACAGGTAGAGAGCGACAGACCCCGCACTACACATGGAGGACAGAGAGCGACAGACCCCGCACTACACATGGAGGACAGGTAGAGAAGGACAGACCCCGCGCACTACACATGGAGGACAGGTAGAGAGCGACAGACCCCGCACTACACATGGAGGACAGAGAGCGACAGACCCCGCACTACACATGGAGGACAGGTAGAGAGCGACAGACCCCACACTACACATGAAGGACAGGTATAGAGTGACAGACCCCGCACTACACATGAAGGACAGGTAGAGAGCGACAGACCCCGCGCACTACACATGGAGGACAGGTAGAGAGCGACAGACCCCGCACTACACATGGAGGACAGGTAGAGAGCGACAGACCCCGCACTACACATGGAGGACAGGTAGAGAGTGACAGACCCCGCACTACACATGGAGGACAGGTAGAGAGCGACAGACCCCGCACTACACATGGAGGACAGGTAGAGAGCGACAGACCCCGCACTACACATGGAGGACAGGTAGAGAGTGACAGACCCCACACTACACATGGAGGACAGGTAGAGAGTGACAGACCCCGCACTACACATGGAGGACAGGTAGAGAGCGACAGACCCCGCACTACACATGGAGGACAGGTAGAGAGTGACAGACCCCGCACTACACATGAAGGACAGGTAGAGAGCGACAGACCCCGCACTACACATGAAGGACAGGTAGAGAGTGACAGACCCCACACTACACATGGAGGACAGGTAGAGAGCGACAGACCCCGCACTACACATGGAGGACAGGTAGAGAGCGACAGACCCCACACTACACATGAAGGACAGGTAGAGAGTGACAGACCCCGCACTACACATGGAGGACAGGTAGAGAGCGACAGACCCCACACTACACATGAAGGACAGGTAGAGAGTGACAGACCCCGCACTACACATGGAGGACAGGTAGAGAGCGACAGACCCCGCACTACACATGAAGGACAGGTAGAGAGTGACAGACCCCTAATGAGGTGCTAATGAGATCTGTAATATATAAATGATTCCTGACCAGAAATGACTGAAATATTCTAGTCACTAAAAGGTTAAAAAACATTGTTTAAAAGAACTGCGAGACCTCGGTGGTTGATCCCTTTTAAAAAGTTAAATGGAGCCATTCAGCATCTTATTTTTGTAAATGTCCCGTCTACTTCACAAATCAGAGGTGGCAGATGCCTCCGTGCGGTCTTATAAATATTATATGGGCTCCATTGCCCATGGCAACCAGAGTGCAGCTGCCATTTTTTACCTGCAGTTGGAAAATTGGAGACTGGTTGCTATGGGTAACCAAGTGCCATGTTCTGTGAGGCCATTAATATAGTCACCCAGAAAATGGCTGCCGGCATGTCCAGATGTACCATGTATTAGGAGAGTGAGGACTGTACACGAGCGGCGCCATATTTTATAGATATTCATTCACGACACCCTAATATTATACACGAGATGAGAGGAGTCCGTGTCTCCGGGCACAGGGTGACACTGGGAACGCAGCGCCGCTCCTGACACAATGCCGCCATTATTGTTTACTTTTTATACTAAGCATTTTTCACAAAGGCTTTTTGTTCTTAGGAGCTTGCAATCTATTCAGACTGAACATAGTTGTGTGCGGGGTGGATTCAGCAGACGGACGCATTATAAAGGTCGCACACATTTATTAGCGAACACTGTGATAAACAATATATACAAGAGGGAGGAGGTCGGTGGCAGCAGTGGAGGAAGGGTTCAGGCCTTGCTTCCTCCGGCGGGGTGGCTCAGGCCTTGCTTCCTCCGGCGGGGTGGCTCAGGCCTTGCTTCCTCCGGCGGGGTGGCTCAGGCCTTGCTTCCTCCGGCGGGGTGGCTCAGGCCTTGCTTCCTCCGGCGGGGTGGCTCAGGCCTTGCTTCCTCCGGCGGGGTGGCTCAGGCCTTGCTTCCTCCGGCGGGGTGGCTCAGGCCTTGCTTCCTCCGGCGGGGTGGCTCAGGCCTTGCTTCCTCCGGCGGGGCGGGTTTAGGCCTTGCTCCCTCCTGCGGGGGCGCCCTTCTCTTGTTTCTCCGGTTGCGGGGTCTTCAGGAGGGCAAGTTTCTTTGGCATGTTGGCAGCAGCTTTCATGGTGACGTCGTGCTCTATCTTACTTCGGATCTGTACTTCCAGGTTCTGGGGAAAAAAAATGAATAAGGATTAGGGGGTGGCCGTGACATTGTAGGACTGCGATGGGAACTCTATAGACCCCCCTATTCATGTCAGCGGACACTTAAAGGGGCATTCCAGCTTTATTTATGGCATACAATACCATCATTTCCCTTGAGAAAAAGTGTATCATATCTTCAATGAAGGTAAAGAAATGAACCCTAACCCTGGCACCGTCACCTATCGGGAGATCTGTAGCTTTCATCACTCCATCAAAAACCCCTAAACGACGATTTAGGCGCTCACATCTTCAGTCAGTCTGCTGCTGGCCACCTTACCTGGCAGAACAGGGGTCTCGGTGGAAAAAAACAGAGGTAGATCCCCTCCCCACCCAGACATGGTTTGGGTATGCCTAAAAAGTCTGAAGAGAATATCTGTGAAATGGCAATCAGTCACCAGATCTTTGTCATCTAATCTGAGAGCAGCACTACATAGGGGCAGAGACCCTGATTCCAGCAATGTGTCACTTACTGAGCTGCTTGCTGTAGTTTTGACAAAAATCACTGTTTTATCAGCAAGATATCACTAGATGACTAGTTCACCTGCTGCCAGGTAGTCACACCACTCCCCCCGCCCCCCACACACTATTTGACCGCTGCCAATCAGTGGTGTGGACGGGGGTTATACAGTAATCAGAGAACTGCTACATCTGCAGCAGAAAAAAAAACTGTGATTTTATCAAAACTACAGCAAGCAGCTCAATAAGTGACACACCACTGGAATCAGGGTTCCAGACCCTACAGCATGCTGCTCTCAGATGTGGTAACAAAATGCCTACAGACTTCTTTGAGCACGCAGCAGAATTAACCAGGTGCCTTATCAAATAATAAGAGCCCCGTATGTTGTTTTTTTTTAACTATATTTTTATTCAAATTTTTCAATAACATAACACTGGCATAAACGAATTCAGCATTGAAAATTCAATTCAAAAACATTACATTGTCCTGTTTGATCATCACAAATTCCATACCAATTTTTAGAATCAATAACCGTAACACGGCAAGGTAAAGCAAAGGAAGGCAGCAACCCCGTAACCCAACATTCTTATCATCCCCCCCTATTTAACCCTTATGAACATGGTAATGACATAGAATGAAGACGTCCCACTCAAAATTGGTTATTTCCTCCTCGCCCAACTTGGTTCCTTTTAGTCACCTTTCGGCCTTTCCTCCCCCACCTCCAAGCCATCCAATGTATCCTTCAATTTTTCAGTGTGATACCAGACTGTGTCCTTGAAAGGTGACATAGGCTGGGTTCACACATAGCGACAACGACGTCGCTGTTACGTCACCATTTTCTGTGACGCAACAGCGACCTTGTAAGTCGCTGTTATGATCGCTGCTTAGCTGTCAAACACAGCGACGCAGCAGCGATCATAACATCGCTACATGTGCAGATAGCAGGGAGCCGCGCACACTGCTTAGCGCTGGCTCCCTGCTCTCCTAGCTACAGTACACATTGGGTTAATTAACCCGATGTGTACTGCAGCTTCATGTGCAGAGAGCAGGAGCCGACACTGGCAGCGAGAGCGGCGGAGGCTGGTAACGAAGGTAAATATCGGGTAACCAGGGAAAGGGCTTCCCTTGGTTACCCGATGTTTACCCTGGTTACAGTTTACCGCAGCTGCCAGATGCCGGCTCCTGCTCTCTCCTCGCTTCACTTCGTCGCTCTCTCGCTGTCACACACAGCGATGTGTGTGTCACAGTGGGAGAGCGCCTTTAAAGAAAACGAACCAGGGCTGTGTGTAACGAGCAGCGATCTCACAGCAGGGGCCAGATCACTGCTCAGTGTCACACACAGCGAGATCACTAATGAGGTCACTGCTGCGTCACCAAAACCGTGACTCAGCAGCGATCTCGCTATGTGTGAAGCACCCCATAATCCTGACGATCTCCTCCCGAGTAGAGTTGAGCGGACGTGTAATAATCCGGGTCCGGCGGATCCGTCGCGGGTTGGAAAAGAAGTCCAGATCTGATCCGGAATCCGGACCCATGTATGTGAATGGGGAGCGGAAGAGAGGGAAAAAAATAAAGAGAAAAAAAAGAAAGAAAGAAAGAGAAAAAAGAAAGAAAGAAAGAAAGAAAGAAAGAAAGAAAGAAAGAAAGAAAGAAAGAAAGAAAGAAAGAAAGAAAGAAAGAAAGAAAGAAAGAAAAGAGAAGAAAGAAAGAAAGAAAGAAAGAAAGAAAGAAAGAAAGAAAGAAAGAAAAATAAAAAACAATAAATTAAGAAAAAAAATACCGGACCCGGATCGGATGCTGAAACCGCGCGGATCCGGATTTTTACAGTTCGGATCCGCTCAACACTACTCCCGAGTACAATAGGCCAATATGAATTTCTTCCATTTGTTAAAGTGCTGTCGTATTCTATCCGCCCCTCCATTCTGCATCCAGTCCTTCTATTTCAAGAAGATGCACGAGCTGACCCAAGATCTCCTCAATCGCGGGGACCCCTAGACGCCAACCATTTATTAAAGGGAACCAAACATCAGGGTTTTCGTGTATAAGCTGCAGCCAGTGCAGTGCTGGCACTATCATGCACAGTGTGTACATACCATCAGGGGGCAGCTCGGGTGTGTAGGCTGTGAAATCCAACTTTATAAAGTTTGAAAAATCATGCACTTTTTAATTGACGTGTACACCTCTCTCCAGATAATATCTGGACGGGTTATGCATTCCCATGTATTCCCCCCCCCCCCCCCCGCCTGTTCCTCCCTCTCTCAGGTTGTATTCAAATTTCTCTCTTCAGAAACACGCCGCTGGAGTTACTAGTGCCTGCGCATAGCGCTCATCTGCGGCGCCGTGTTTCTGAAGCCCACAGTATTATGGTGCATGAGAGGGCGGCGCATGCGCCCTCGCTTCTTCAGATCTGTTGTGACTACGGGAGCGCGCGCGGTCACAATAGGACTGGAGCACAGCTGATCTTACCCCGATTAGCTGCAGCAGACGTCTTCTACGATATCGTCTGCTGCAGCTAATCGGTAAGATCAGCTGTTCTCCAGTCCTGTTGTGACACCGCGCACGCTCCCGTGGTCACAACAGATCTGAAGAAGCGAGGGCACATGAAACATGGCGCCAGAGATGAGCGCTATGCGCAGGCGCTAACTCCAATGCCGTGTAACTGAAGATTAGAAATTTACATACGGCCAGAGAGAGGGGAGGAACAGGCGGGGGGGGGGCGGGGATACACGTGCATAACCCGCCTGGACATTAGCAGCGAGGTGCACACGTCAATCAAAAAGTGCATGAATTTTCTAACTTTATAAAGTTGGATTTCACAGCCTACCATCAGGGGGCAGCTCGGGTGTGTATGTACAGCCTGTGCCTGATAGTGCCAGCACTGCACTGGCTGCACCTTATATAGGAAGATGCTGATGTTTGGTTCCCTTTAAGTATCGTCTCTTGGCTGCCAGAAGTATCACACGTATAAGTCCGGGTGGGTTAGTCACCTTCCCTTTAATATCGTTCCCCTCCTCCCAATGGTGAAAAAGAGCGAACCCAGGTGAGAGCCGAACCTCAAGACCCCACACCTTCTGTATACAACTTGTGATCTGTGACCATAATGGACTCAAATGGGGGCAGGACCACAACCCGTGAAGGAGATCAGTTCCACTACTCTTACATTTAATAAATTATATAAGGGATTTTATACAAAAAAATCCACAAAGAACCAGCGCTAGATGGGTTTTTTTTATATATAATTTTATTAAAGAAAATATTGCTATCCTTGTTCCAAGGCAGGGTATTTAATAGTACACAATACACTAAAAAATATTCTTAGAACCACATATACCAGAAAAAAAACACAATATAAATAAGTCAGAATTGAAAATACAAATAAAAATAAAGATAGAAATAAAAAATATTAAAAATAATAAAAATATGAAAGATAAATCAAAAACCACACAAAGGGTTTTGGTATAAACCCGTTTCCTCAGAGGGTGATCCGATATTCACAATAATTAATTTCTAACTCAGCTATCGTAATGCCCCCGGCCGGGGTGGCATATACTTGATTTAGTAAAATATTGTGACTGATAGCATATAGGTGTACCACACCACCTCTGACTAATTTGCAAGCCTATTTTGCACACATCAAGCTTTGCACAAAATGTTGTAGAAATCAGAAACCCTCAATCCCCAATGTGATGTCAGTGGGATTTGCCAGCAGATTTTGATCTGTAGTAATATAGACCTGATTCCTCCGTTAGATAAACCTGAAGTTGTTGTCAATGCAGGATTAACTTGTTAAATTTTCCCAAGCACCTACTTGGAAGCATGTGGTCGTGAACAATACAGGTTGTGGAGGAGATGTCAGGTTACCACAAACCCCTTAGTTAGAGTCTCTAGACCACTTTACGGTGCCACAACCTAAGCGGTCCCGTATTGTCCCAGTTCCCCAGCAGCTAGGTACAGTCGCTGGAAGCACCGATTATTTGCTGCAAATATAATGTGTGATCAGCAGTTTTACTCAACCTCTCCAGCGGGCAGTCCGATCTGTGTCCCAGTGTGAGCTGATTGGTGTCCACACACCGAGGGAGTTTACTTGGCAAGCTGTCACTACACAGGTAAAGCAGACAGTGCAAGATTCCAATCCAGTCCACTTCCAATGTGAACAATGAGTAGCCGTAGAGGGCACCACTGGAGGATGGTTGCAAGCAAGAATAACAGCGGTAACTTCTCAACCTTTTCAGCAGACAGTCCGGACCGTGTCCTTTAGAGGCTGACTAGTGCTGCACAAGGGAGAGGTTGTTTGACAGAGTATCACCACACAGGTGGAGTAGGCAAAGCAGAGTCTTAATCCGACGCGTGTTTCGGGGGCGTGCACCTTTTTCAGGGTTAAGCGCTGCCATTTGCCTGCAGGCACTTTAGAATACTCTTACATTTAGGGGCAATACGTAAGCCTGTCGGGCTTTGTTGCTGATGGAGGGAGACTGCAACCATAAATTGCCTAAAGGCCGCTTTACACCGCTATGAGATCGCTAAAGTGGTGTCGGCGGGGTCACGGAATTTGTGATGCACATCCGGCCGCGTTAGTGATGTCATTGTGTGTGACACCTATGAGCGATTTGGAATCGTTGCAAAAAACGTGCAAAATCGCTCATCGGTGACATCACCACCTCTTCCCAATTATCATTGCTGCTGCAGGGTACCATGTTGTTCATCGCTACGTGTAACACCGCTAGGAACGAGGAACCTCACCTTTTCATGCGGCCGCCGGCAATGTGGAAGGAAGGAGGTGGGTGGGATGTTCCGGCCAGCTCATTCTCCGCCCCTCCGCTTATATTGGGCGGCCGTTTAGTGACGCCGCAACAAACCTCCCCCTTAGAAAAGAGGCGGTTTGCCGGTCACAGCAACGTCGCAGGGCAGGTAAGTATGTGTGACAAGTCCGCGCGATTTTGTGCGCCACGGGCAGCGATTTGTCCGTGACGCACAAACGATGGGGGCTGGGTGCGCTTGCTAGCGAGATCGCAGCGTGTAAAGCGGTCTTTAGGCATAATTCTAAATTGGGGTTTCTCGCTAATGCTCATTTAAAATTGATTTATGAAGAGCATTTCACCCTCTCCTAATCTTTACCCCCATAGACGGGTCCTCAAACAGAGAGAAAAGAGAGAGAGAGAAAAGAGAGAGAGAGAAAAGAGAGAGAGAGAAAAG
>NW_027444236.1:0-26526 GCF_048569485.1 Anomaloglossus baeobatrachus
GCAAAACCTTCAGACCGTTAGGAGGAGGACGGTCTGAGCGTATATGTCTCCTCCATTTCCCCTGTGTTCCCTTCCTGAACCTCTAAGCCTCATGTGGAGAAAGGCAGGGTAAATCATCCCTCTCCTCAGGTTTATTTTAGGCCTCGGTGTCCTCCCGATGGTGGTAGTCGGTGGGGGGCGGGCGTGATACCTGAGAGTATGGCTCTATAGTCAGGGTGTGTGCCTGTTGCCAAACATTTGTGTGTTAATAAACGTCCAGGTCCAGATCTGAGTGTGAATCAGCTCCTACAGATCTCCACTAATAACATCTTGTGGAGTAGTGTGTCCGAGGTCTGGTTCTCTTGGAGATGTGTAGAGTCTCTGAAGCTCGCATGTGTTTTTGGTAAGGCACTGTTCACGCTGGAGGTGTACAGCAGGGTTGTGGGTTGTGAAGGAGGGCTCTAACATTAGGGAGAAGGACAGGAGATAGGGCTTAAGTTGGGGACTTGGACCTCCCTACCATCAATGGTACCTCCAGGGTTAGGGTGATCACAGGGGCCCCAGATTTAGGGCCAGTATAGGCTCTCTGGGGATCACCTTAGTCACTAACATGACACCGTGCCTGTTAGCTGCACATGTCTGCCAATCAGATCAGCAGACGTGTGAGGAATAATGCCGGCTCGCCACGTGAGCCCACATTAGAGGGATAGTTACAGACAAGAAGGTACCAGTACATCCTTGGTTAAGGGCCAAATAAGCATTTATTTCAACAAGTCTGTAGTCTAGTTGAAAAATATAATAGGTAATTACATAAAAAAGCTGAAGGAATTGCACACAATTCAAGTGAGGTAAATTTGTCCAATTCATAGTTGGAGATTTCAATCTCATTGAATACATTCAATGTGAATTGAATCTGCTAGGAAGAGTACTCTGATCACTTCTTCTATCCTGTCTTCCCTTTTCCCTCTTCATTCTGGTACAGAGTGCACTTCTAGAAAGGTCTGCTATTCACTAAGCCCCACAACATTGCAATATGTCATTGTGTAAATTTGTGTAATGTACAATGCAAGTGACTAGTGCACCTAGTCAGCAGAACCCACATCTGGAAGTGGCTGTAAGTACTAAAGAAAGACAGAAGATGGCTGAGTTAAATGGGAAAAGATGGAAGTGATAAGATATTCTATTAACCCTTCTCATCTTAGTGATAGCTAGATGGTGGCCATTTTGCTGGAATCATCCCCTAGAATATTGCAAAAAATGTTGTGACAACCTTCCTTCATATTCAGAGTAAAAAGTAAACAAAATGGCAATTTCCATGTGTAAGATTCTCTTTAGCCAAAATTTTGTTTTGAGTCATGGTTCTCTGAAGCCTCATGGACATCTAGGTTTACCAGAACTCCTTGATTAAAAAGAAGTATAAAAAATAGCAGAAAACTAGTCATATTAGGAAAATAATTCTGAATTACAACATAGACCATTAGAAGAGGTCAAAGTAGCGCAGGTATAATTTGATAGAGAAATATAAATTGCTAATGGTATGGTAAAGATGCTTTTAATCAGTTGTTGTATGTTAGATACAAGTACGTTGAGAATTATATGGACTTTACTGTTATATATTTTTTTCTTCATGCCAGGTGTTGCATATAAATGTGAGTTCTACTATTGCTATCAGTTTTAGTATTTTTTTTAGATTTAGTCAGCTTTTACTAAATCTCATATTTACTTTATTAAAGGTTAAAAGTTTATATTTAGAAAAGAACATTTGTTTCAATTTATTAGATATATTATATGTCTTTAAAATTATTTTCTTATCAGCTCTGAAGATTGCTTCCATTTCTATTTCAGTAATAAAAAGCCATAGAAACATTCACCCCTTGTCAGTTTCAGTCATCACTTTGCCCTTTGCTTTCATTGCTTTGGGAACATGATTTGTAACCTGATACACTCAGAGTTATAGTGACACGCTGACAAGTGTCTGTTATTACAGTGGCTGTATCTTCATACACCATGTCTTTATATTAAGAAATACCACAGAAATCTTTATTTGACTATATCTTTGTCGTGCTTTGCAAGTATATTCTGATAATATGTCTTACATTTTATATATATATATATATATATATATATATATATATATATATATATATAAATATATATATACATACAGTACAGACCAAAAGTTTGGACACATCTCATTCAAAGAGTTTTTCTTTATTTTCATGACTCTGAAAATTGTAGATTCACATTGAAGGCATCAAAACTATGAATTAACACATGTGGAAGGGAACCAAACATCAGGATTTTCGTGTATAAGCTGCAGCCAGTGCAGTACTGGCACTATCAGGCACGTTGTGTACATACCATTAGGGTGCAGCTCGGGTGTTTAGTCAGTGAAATCCAACTTTATAAAGTTTGAAATTTCGTGCACTTTTTGATTGACGTGTGCACCTCTCTGTTAATGTCCGGGCGGGTTATGCAGGAGTTCCCCGCCCCCCCGCGCCGCCTGTTCCTCCCTCTCTCCTGATGTCCGGGTGGTTATGCACGTGTTTCCCGCCCCCCCCGGCGCCGCCTGTTCCTCCCTCCCTCCCTCTGGCTGTATGTAAATTTCTAATCTTCAGAAACATGGCGCCGGAGTGGGCCTCTGCGCATAGCGCTTATCTCCGGCGCCATGTTTCTGAAGCCCGCATCACACAGCTTCAGAACCCGTTGTGACCGTGGGAGCGCGCGCGATCACAACAGGACTGCAGAACAGCTGATCGGAGGACGCGATCAGCTGTAGCTACGATGACGTGCCGCCTCAGGACACCGGGCTAGGACAGCAGCCTGCTAGCGACATCAAGGGTCAGGTGAGGTAAGTTCACAATGGACTCACATGACCCCGTGACGGCAGTGCTGCGAGACCCGGTCACGGTAATGATATCGGGCGGCACTGTCTTCACGGGGTAAGTTGAATGAAATTACTAGCACCTGTGATGTCATTGCCCCAGCAGTCACACACACATTATACACACACTGCTGTGTGTGTGCGCCCCTGCGTTGACCTGGGCTCACCTTCTGAATTCCAGGTCACTGCAGGAAAGCACTCACAGCTGTGTGTGTGTGTGTGTGTGTGTGTGCGTATAATGTGCATAATGTGCGTGCGTATAATGTGTGTGTGTGCGCGCGTGTGTATATAATGTGTGTGTGCGCGTGCGTATAATGTGTGTGTATAATGTGTGTGCGCGCGTGCGCATAATGTGTTTGCACGCGTTATACAAAGCTAATGAATATGTGGGATTTCCTGGCAGCACGCCAAGTAGTCCTCTAATGATAATCTACTGCTGATTAAACATTGATTTTATCAAACCTGTACTAAGCAGCTCAGTAAGTTAAATTGCTGGAATCAGGATCTCTGCCCCTACATTATGTTGCTTTTAGATTAGGTCTCAAAAACCTGGTGACAGCTTCTCTTTATACCATGATAGGTTATTAAATGTAGGATTATTCAGTTTGGAGAAGTGACTGCTTAGGGGGGATTTTATTGAAAAGATTGAAAGGAACAGTAAAGAGATATTCCTAATCTTCTTACACTTAAGGCCCAGTCACACTAAGCAACATCGCTAGCAACATCGCTGCTAACGAACAACTTTTGTGACGTAGCAGCGATGTTGTTAGTGATGTCGCTGTGTGTGACATCCAGCAACAACCCGGCCCCTGCTGTGAGGTCGTTGGTTGTTGCTGAATGTCCTGGGCCATTTTTTAGTTGTTGCTGTCCCGCTGTGAAGCACAGATCGCTGTGTGTGACAGCGAGACAGCAGCAACTAAATGTGCAGGCAGCAGGAGCCGGTTTCTGCGGACACTGGTAACCACAGTAAACATCGGGTAACCAAGAAGCCCTGTCCTTGGTTAACCGATATTTACCTTTGTTACCAGCCTCCTCCACTCTCACTGTCAGTGCCGGCTCCTGCTCTGTACACATGTAGCTGCAGGACACATCGGATTAACCCGATGTGTTCTGTAACTAGGAGAGCAGGGAGCCAGCGCTAAGCATTGTGCGCTGCTCCCTGCTCTGTGCACATTTAGCTGCAGCACACATCAGGTAATTAACCCGATGTGTGCTGTAACTAGGAGAGCAAGGAGCCAGCGCTAAGCAGTGTGCGCTGCTCCCTGCTCTGTGCAGCTGCACCCTGTACTCTATACCCTATATATGTACCCTGTGCAGCTGCACCCGGTGTGCGCTGCTCCCTGCTCTGTGCACATTTAGCTGCAGCACACATCGGGTAATTAACCCGATGTGTGCTGTAACGAGGAGAGCAGGGAGCCAGCGCTCAGTGTGCGCTGCTCCCTGCTCTCTGCACGTGTAGCTGCGTGCGCTGGTAACCAAGGTAAATATCGGGTTGGTTACCCGATATTTACCTTAGTTACCAAGCGCAGCATCTTCCACGCGGCGCTGCTGGCTGGGGGCTGGGACACTGGTTGCTGGTGAGCTCCCCAGCAACTCGTGTAGCGACGCTCCAGCGATCCCTGCCAGGTCAGGTTGCTGGTGGGATTGCTGGAGCGTCGCAGTGTGACATCTCACCAGCAACCTCCTAGCAACTTACCAGCGATCCCTATCATTGTTGGGATTGCTGGTAAGTTGTTTAGTGTGACTGGACCTTTAGGCCTTGAGTGGTGACAAGGGGTATCTTCTACTTCTAAAGGAAAGAATGCTTAATCATTATCATAAACAGCTATACTTTACTGAAAACAGTGACATATTGTCAGCTACAATAGGGTGTGGTGTTTGATACAGAAAAAAAGTTCAAAAGGATCTTAAGCGGGCTTTACACGCTGCGACATCGCTAATGCGGAGTCGTTGGGGTCACGGATTTTGTGACGCACATCCGGCCGCATTAGCGATGCCATTGCATGTGACACCGATAAGCGATTTTGCATCGTTGCAAAACAGTGCAAAATCGCTAATCGGCGACACGGGGGTCCATTCCCAATTATCGCTACTTCAGCAGTAACGAGGTTGTTCGTCGTTCCTGCGGCAGCACACATCGCTGCGTGTGACGCCACAGGAGCGAGGAAACCCTCCCTACCTGGCTCCCGGCCGCTATGCGGAAGGAAGGAGGTGGGCGGGATGTTACGTCCCGCTCATCTCCGCCCCTCCGCTGCGATTGGGCGGCGGTTCAGTGACGTTTCAGTGACGTCGCTGTGACACCGCACGGACCGCCCCCTTAGAAAGGAGGCGGTTCGCCGGTCACAGCAACGTCGCCGGACAGGTAAGTATGTGTGACGGCTCTGGGCGATGTTGTGCGGCACGGGCAGCGATATGCCCGTGTCGCGCAACAGATGGGGGCGGATACCCACACTAGCGATATCGGGACCGATATCGCAGGGTATAAAGTAGCCTTTAATGTTTTTCTTGAAAGTTATAATATTACTGGCTATGGGTATTAGATTCTGTGATGGAAGGTTCATCCAGGGATGTAATTTGATGTCCAAAATTGAAGTTGTGAAGGAATATTTCCCCTAAGATAGGAGAACTAGCATATTCCTTACAGGTTTTTTTTTACTTTCTCTGCAGCAACATGTTATGGTACAGTTGAACTAGATGTATTTATGTCTGTCATTAACTTTAAAAAATATGAAACTATGAGGTGACAAATCAATCTGTCAATTGTCACTTTTGACTAAAGGCTGCTTTACACCTTACAATTACACATGCGATCTCGTTTGCGATCGCACACGCCCCCATCGTATGTGCGGCACATTCAATTTGTTGCCTGTGTCGCACAAACGATTAAATCCCGTCACACGTACTTACCTTCCATACGACCTCGATGTGGGCGGCAAACATCCACTGCCTGGAGTGGGAGGGACGTTCGGCGTCACAGCAACGTCACACGACATCCATCCTGGATGTGTGCTACCTTGGGAACATTGAACAACTGGACGCCCATTTTTAGAAATTGAACGACGTGTATGCGATCAACAGTTTTTCGTTCAATCACAATCGCACTTAGGTTTCACACGCTACAACAACACTAATGATGCCGGATGTGCATCACTTACGAAGTGACCCTGCCGACACATCGTTAGATATATTGTAGCGTGTAAAGCCCCCTTTAGGAACTTCTCTGTCTATAAAGCAACCGAAATCAAAATTTAGTCAGAAGCTTTATTTTCTTAGACACGGGAAGTTCAACGTGATGAGGTGGCAACGCCTGGAGTTAGAGGAGGAGTATCTTTATTATGCTGCAGCATAGGGTTCAGGAAGAATTTTTCTTCTGCTGCTCATCAGCTGCGCAGGCTGTCATTCCTTATGAACAGGATAACCTCTGAATCTTTGTACCCATACACCTACCTGGCTAAGATGGAACACTAAATAAAATACCTTTGGGATCCTTGAAAGAATCCTAGACTTAGGCGGGCTTTGCACATTGCGACATCGCAAGCCGATGCTGCGATGTCGCACGCGATAGTCCCCGCCCCTGTCGCAGGTACGATATCTTATGATAGCTGGCGTAGCGATAATTATCGCTACACCAGCTTCACATGCACTCACCTGCCCTGCGACCGTCGCTCTGGCCGGCGACCCGCCTCCTTCCTAAGGGGGCGGGTCGTGCGGCGTCACAGCGATGTCACACGGCAGGTGGCCAATGGCGGCGGAGGGGCGGAGATGAGCAGGATGTAAACATCCCGCCCACCTCCTTCCTTCCGCATAGCCGCTGGCGGCAGGTAAAGAGATGTTCCTTGTTCCTGCGGCTTCACACACAGCGATGTGTGCTGCCGCAGGAACGAGGAACTACATTGTACCTGTTGCAGCACCGGCATTATGGAAATGTCAGAGCCTGCACCGATGATACAATAAAGACGCTTTTGCGCTCGTTCATCGTATTATCTAGGATTTATACACTACGACATCGCAAGTGATGCCGGATGTGCGTCACTTTCGATTTGACCCCACCGAAATCGTACCTGCGATGTCGTAGTGTGCAAAGCCGCCCTTAGAACCCATGTATAGTATTGGGAAAATGCTTATTAACCCCTTCACGACCTTTGATGGATCTATCCGTCATGGAGCGTGTCACGTTAAGCCCCACCCCCTGCCGCGGGCAGGTGGCGACGATCGGCACATATATCAGCTGTTTTCAACAGCTGACATGTGTGCCTGCATGTTGCGAGTGGAATCGCTTCCACTCGCAACATTTAACCCATTAAATCTCACAGCCAAAGTCTGGCAGCGAGATCTATATGCGCGCGGGCATGATTTATACTTACCGCCGCCCCCACCGGAAGTCACACACGACTTTCGGTGGTTGTCATGGTAGCACAGGGTCATGTGATGACGCCTGCAGCTATGACGTTTCACTTTCGTTTTCACCCGGCCCGGAGCCAAATGAAGCAGACCGTATCTGCTGTTTACAGCTGTGTAGCTGTGATCAGCAGATAGATCAGAGCGATCGGATTGCTGATCATTATAGCCCCCTAGGGGGACTAGTAAAATAAAAAAAAGTAAAACGTTTTAAAAAAAAACAAAAAAACCCCCTAAAAGTTTAAATACACCCCTTTCACCCCATTGAAAATTAAAGGATTAAAAAAAAAAAATATACACATATTTGGTATCGCCGCGTTCAGAAATGCCCGATCTATCAACATATAAAATCAATTAATCTGATTGGTAAACGGCATAGTGGCAAAAAATTCCAAACGCCAAAATTACGTTTTTTGGTCGCCGCATTTTTTACGCAAAATGCAATAACAGGCGATCAAAACAAAGCATCTGCACAAAAATAGTACCATTAAAAATGTCAGCTCGAGACGCAAAAAATAAGCTGTCACTGAGACAAAGATCCAGAAAAATGAGAACGCTACGTGTTTCGGAAAATGGCGCAAACTGTGCGCCACTTTTATTGGACATACTTGTGAATTTTTTTAACCCCTTAGATACAAGTAAATCTATACATGTTTGGTGTCTAGAAACTCGCACCGACCTCAGGCATCATACCCACACATCAGTTTTACCATATAGTGAACACCGTGAATAAAACATCTCACTTATTTTGCAGTTTTTCCACACTTGGAATTTTTTTGCTGTTTTCCAGTACACTATACGGTAAAATTTATGGTTTCATTTAAAAGTACAACTCGTCCCGCAAAAAATGGCAAGATTGACAGACAAATAAAAAAGTTACGGCTCTCATAACAAGGGGACCAAAAATAAAAATGCAAAAACGGAAAGTCGCTGGGGGCTGAAGAGGTTAAACGGACTCATGCTCCTAAATTTAAGTGTATACTGGAAGGAATTATCCAGGTTCTCTGAGGACTGCAGTCTGCAGCATAATATATGATACATTTAAATGGTATTTCTATACTTAAATGTGGCATTGTACTAGGTCTTCCTTTACCATTCCCATTGGAATGTTGCAAATCCAGAAACTCGAATAGCCAAAGTTTATCTTCATTTCTTCTTGCGCATTGATGCCTCTGATCTTACAGAATGTTGCAACCCAATTTGCACGTACCGGAGACACGGAGACCCATGTTATTCAATGGTAGATGGCACACACATGTAAAATCACACGGAGCGTGTGTCCGTGTGGTAAGTACGTGTGTGCGCTTTTCTACACGGATGACATGTCTGTTTTTGTCCGGCAGCACGCAGGCACGGACCCGCTTTAGTCTATGGGTCCGTGCCTGCACGGACCACACACGGAGTATGTCCGTGTTCAGCACGTATCGTCCGTGTCCGTTTTTTATCACAAAATCTGAAACACTTGTTTCCAATCTATCAGGTCAATTGATGGTCATTAATTCTGGCGCCAAACATACATTTCCTGTCTCATTTGCACGCCAGACAGCAGCTGGGCACCTGTCCTCTCACTGCAGGGGAACTTTGAGCACAGAGAACAACACAGGTACTGAGCATGGCGCCCAGAATCGATACAGAGAGGCTGACTGGAGAAGTGAAGAGGCATCCAGAGCTGTGGGACACACGTGTTGATGGCTACCATGACAGGTTAATGGTGGAACGAGCATGGATGGCTGTGTCAGAGGTAGTCTACACTAGGAATGGATGGTCTCAATGTACCCCTGGAAAGAAAAATAGATATGGTGAGTACAGATATTTGCATTGCTTATGTCTTTACCTACATGTGCTCATTCTGTAGGCAGATTATATCCATATTTGTATAGTTTGTTTGGCATGTATTAATGGGCCTGACTCATTTTGAGCTACACTGGAGACTCACAAACAGGATAGTGTAGTTTTTTGGCCTTTTGAACTATTCATTGCAGTTTTCTAGTAATATCAGCATGTGTATATGTGGCCTGCAAAGCATTTTATGCATGTACAAAAGGCATTTCAGGGTGGTCAAGCAACAATTAAACATGTATGAAATATATTTTTGTTTTCAATTTTGTGCTTTTTCTATTGTAAATGTGCTGTGAAATGTCTATACATTTTGAGTTGTATTTACATGTTTGGTTTATTATGCATGTCCCTTGGTGTCACCATGTCTGGAATGGTAACAGTTAATGTGTAGTGTATAATGGAAAATACTTGAGGAACATATGGCACTTCATGGGTTTATAGACATTTTGCTTCTCATGGCTTACTGAAGGTTTTTTTTTTTTATTTTTGTAAGTAAAAAAGGAGATAAATGATTATACAGTGGTTTAATCTTTTTACTGGAGATCTTGTTTACTTTCTCATGCTTATTGTGTTATTATGTCACTATATGAGTGTCATGGGTTGTTGTGTTCATACACATGGATGTGTGTTCCAATTTATTTAAATTGCTGCAATACAAGAATAATGTTTTATTTTTTAATTGTTCAATTCTTATAATTTGGGACCTTATTTTACAATTTTCTTTTTAAACAGTGAATCTTGTTAAACGGCGATGGCGCTCAGCACGTGACCAGTTCAGAAGAGAATATAACCCAGTGGCAACCACAGCTGCCGCAGGCAAAAAGAAAAAATATGTCCATTATGAAAGACTTAGCTTCCTCATGCCCATTATGGAAGTACCAAAGTAAGTTTAAACCATTACATCACATGGCGTTTTTTTTTTTTAAATGCACACTTAATTTTTTTTTTTTTCTTTCTTCAAAGTACAGAGGATAATCTAGAAGATAGTTGTCACGCTCCCAGTGTCCCAGCACCACTCCTTACCCACTGATCCAGTCCACGTGTCCACCGGTCATGGCTACCGCTCCCGCTCTTGCTCCCCAGACTCCTGTTCCTGGTCTCAGGAGTCTGATTCTGACTAATGTTCTGTATAGGACCGGGCCGAGCCCACTCACCTGGTCTTATAGCCCCAGCACTGCTGCAACAGGAAATGACCTGAGGCTGTGCTGAGTATATAAGACTGGCCTCTCCATGTGGGCGGCGCCTGATCATCGTTTGTGTTTCTATGCCTTGTCTTGTGAGCTAAGTGCTCAGGTCTTTGTTCCTGTTTCCTATTACTGCCTTAAAGTACGCTGTGACCTTAGTGACCTGGTCCTGTCTTTGCTTCCTGATACCTGCACCCGTTCCTGCCACGTTAGTGCTCCTGCTACCGTGTACCCTGCCCTCCAGGTGGGGTGCTCGGTCCAGTGGATCCACCTCCTGGGCCTACCAGTCCTCCCTGGCCCTCACAATAGTGAGGAAGCCCAGTCAGCAGTATTAACAGCGACCTCTGCTTCCGAGATGGAACCTACCTCATATCCACCACCAACAATCCCCAGCACCAGCCAGCCAGACGCAGGAGAAATGTCCTCTGATTTGGGTTTGGGAACAAGTCAATCCATTAATGCAATTCCAGGCCAGTCTACAGGGCAACAAAGTGGCCCTTCACCAGTTCTTGCAGAGAGTAGTCCACAGCAACATGCAGGCACACAGCCAAGAATAACAACTAATACCATGCGCACAGTAGCCCAATCTATCCGTGGTCGCAGACATAGGCGTTATGAAGATTTACGTTCCCTGCCAGATATCATTGATACCAGAATAATACACATGATGAATTCACTGATACCAGAGAGTGATGGAGAGAGATTTTGCCGCCCCCTTTCTCCCTCTCTTGCATTGGTTGCACCTGATAGGCAGGATAGATTGAGAGCGTCCTTAATAACACTAATATCTGCTACCCAACGTGAGCCAGAACCCATATATTGTTTTGAAGTGATAGAGCAATGGAGAGCTAATCCACGTGGTCCACACACAAACACAACCCAACAAACTGTGGAAACCCAAACTGATGAACATTACTCTAATGTTCAACTAAATCCTGTAGTGCAACAAATACATATACAGTGTCCATCTTCTTCTATGGGAAGTTATGTACAAATTAGGCCAACAATTGTCCCACACCAAACAGGTACATTAATGACACAAAGGCCATCTCAACAGCCATCATTTGTCCCACAAATACCCCAACAGACACCAATGCAAACCTCTTTTAACTATCCTAGTATTGTTAGTAATGTTCATAGACTACCTCAAATGTTTCAACAACCAACAGCATACCAAGTTCCTAATAATCCACAACAACAGTACTTTCAACATCAGACTTACCCAACTAACTTCACATACACACATACTCAGCCTCTTCCAACACATCAATATGTACCACCTACACTTGGTCTTCCATCTGCTCAAACAACTGCATCATTATTTGTTCCAAGTACAACAACTGTTACTAGTGGAAACACTGATCAGTCACTCACTACAACATCTAGTGTTGTGTAGCAAACATATTCTGTAGGTGTCAATGCAATGGAGACTACACAGGAAAGCATCAGTAGCCTAGAGGATTTAGTTGAATCATAATGTGATATTGTATGTATTATTTTACATTTTGGTATGTTTTCTATGGTATTGCTGGTCGGAAAACATTTCAAAATGTAACACATTACTCACTCTATATGCATGGGGTCATATTTGTGTTTTCCTTTCCAAAGATTCAATAGAAAATACTCTATCCCTTCAAAAACATTACCTTCCTGTTAGAATGTTGCCTTGCTCTGGACATGTTGTTTGGACCATCCATTAGAAAAAACTGGGTTTAGGGAAAAAATGCATGCACATAAACTACTACACTAACATTCAGACACCTTTATTATTAAAAATCCAGCCACTATGCAGTATCTGCATATGGTCTGGTCCCATACTTGTATTCCAATAGTGTCAAACAAATTATGTTTGCGTGACATTATTGCATAATAAAGTATGGTGTTTTGTATGGGCTAATGTCCCTGACAAAATTCTGTTAAAAAAAATAGAATACAGGGTGTTTTACAAAAGATAACAGCCATACATAGGTTCAATAACAAATCTGGACTATTTTTTTCACATCCAATTTGCCATATTTTTATTAGTCATGTACATTCAGTAGTACTGTTACTTGCAAAACAAAAATTCCTGATTTTATAGCAATAAAGTTAAATCCCAATAGCTGATTGGGACCACAAACACAACCAACCAACAAAAACCCCCACAAATTATACCTATGTATGGTCATTTTCTCTTTTGTATTACATATGTGTTTGTGATTATGTAACCAAGTGATAAAAAACTATAACAATGTCAAATTTATACATGACTATGGCGATTTAAACTAAAATAATCTTTAAACTGATTCCTCACTTGTAGACCAGAAGTGGACACATTGGTTCTAACACTACCATTCTCTACAAATGGTGCATTTAAAGCTGGCAACTCCTCAATGTCTTCGTCATTGCTTTTATGTAATCTACAGTAATTATGTAACACTACTGTAGCTTTAATGACAGCCTTGACGGTGGTTGGTTGGAGTTGGATTGTGGTTTGATAAATGCGCCATCTTGAGGCTAAAATGCCAAAGACATGTTCAACATTAGAGTTGAGCGCGGTTCGTGGTTCGTGGTTCTCCAGTTCGCGGCTCGAGTGATTTTGGGGCATGTTCTAGATCGAACTAGAACTCGAGCTTTTTGCAAAAGCTCGGTAGTTCTAGAAACGTTCGAGAACGGTTCTAGCAGCCAAAAAACAGCTAAATCATAGCTTGGTTTCTGCTGTAATAGTGTAAGTCACTCTGTGAATCAAACTATTATCACATTTCAGTGTATAGTGTGCGTGAACAGCGCCTTCAGATCACTGCTGTTTCTATAATGGCGACCGCCATTTTTTTTTTTTTTTTTTCTTGTCTTCCTTCCCTAAGTGCGCGCGTCTTGTGGGGCGGGCCAGCATGTCAGCCAATCCCAGACACACACACAGCTAAGTGGACTTTGAGCCAGAGAAGCAACGGCATGTGTGATAGGATCTGCATGTCACATGTCCCTGCATTATAAAACCGGACATTTTCTTCACGGACGCCATTATCTGCCTTCTGCGTCTTTGGTGTCAGACATCACTGTCGCAGCTCCGTCTTCCTGAGTCCTATAGCCGATACAGCTGTATGCGCTGCATACACAGCGTTAGACAGCTTAGGGAGAGCACTTTATAGCAGTCCTTTTAAGGGCTCCAACCGGCAGGGTCAGAGAGCCATAGGTGACAGGTCCTGCAAACAGCAACAGCGTCTGTGTAGCCCAGGTCAGGGATTTCCTACCTGCATTTCACCATTAGGAGGGAATAGAAAGGCAGGCTTCCATTCCTCTACCCAGAGCACCACAATCCTGCCACTGTACCCTCTTGTCCTCTGCACACTCCAACTGATAACTAAGCCATTATACTAGCAAACACTCAGTGTACCTAGTGGCATCCTATACGTGGCTATTGGACTTTGCTATAGTCCCACTAGTGCAAAGACATTTGCAGAGCGCGTCTGCCTGCATTGCACACTACAACTCATTCTAAACAAGCCATTATACTAGCAAACACTCAGTCTACCTAGTGGCATCCTATACGTGGCTATTGGACTTTGCTATAGTCCCACTAGTGCAAAGACATTTGCAGAGCGCGTCTGCCTGCATTGCACACTACAACTCATTCTAACCAAGCCATTATACTAGCAAACACTCAGTGTACCTAGTGGCATCCTATACGTGGCTATTGGACTTTGCTATAGTCCCACTAGTGCAAAGACATTTGCAGAGCGCGTCTGCCTGCATTGCACACTCCAACTCATTAAAACCAAGCCATTATACTAGCAAACACTCAGTGTACCTAGTGGCATCCTATACGTGGCTATTGGACTTTGCTATAGTCCCACTAGTGCAAAGACATTTGCATAGCGCGTCTGCCGGCATTGCACACTCAAACTCATTTTAACTAAGCCATTATACTAGCAAACACTCAGTGTACCTAGTGGCATCCTATACGTGGCTATTGGACTTTGCTATAGTCCCACTAGTGCAAAGACATTAGCAGAGCACATCTGCCTGCATTGCACACTACAACTCATTCTAACCAAGCCATTAGACTAGCAAACACTCAGTGTACCTAGTGGCATCCTATACGTGGCTATTGGACTTTGCTATAGTCCCACTAGTGCAAAGACATTTGCATAGCGCGTCTGCCTGCATTGCACACTCAAACTCATTTTAACTAAGCCATTATACTAGCAAACACTCAGTGTACCTAGTGGCATCCTATACGTGGCTATTGGACTTTGCTATAGTCCCACTAGTGCAAAGACATTAGCAGAGCACATCTGCCTGCATTGCACACTACAACTCATTCTAACCAAGCCATTATACTAGCAAACACTCAGTGTACCTAGTTGTATCCTAAACGTGGCTATTGTACTTTTGTCAATTCACAGTATTGGAACGTTATTTGCAGCACGTCTGCCTGCATTGCACACTCAAACTTTTTTAAACTCAGCCATTTATAGTAGCAAACACTCAGTGTACCTAGTTGTATCCTAAACGTGGCTATTGTACTTTTGTCAATTCACAGTATTGGAACGTTATTTGCAGCACGTCTGCCTGCATTGCACACTCAAACTTTTTTAAACTCAGCCATTTATAGTAGCAAACACTCAGTGTACCTAGTTGTATCCTAAACGTGGCTATTGTACTTTTGTCTATTCACAGTATTGGAACGTTATTTGCAGCACGTCTGCCTGCATTGCACACTCTAACTTTTTTAAACTCAGCCATTATACTAGCAAACACTCACTGTACCTAGTTGTATCCTAAACGTGGCTATTGTACTTTTGTCAATTCACAGTATTGGAACGTTATTTGCAGCACGTCTGCCTGCATTGCACACTCAAACTTTTTTAAACTCAGCCATTATACTAGCAAACACTCACTGTACCTAGTTGTATCCTAAACGTGGCTATTGTACTTTTGTCAATTCACAGTATTGGAACGTTATTTGCAGCACGTCTGCCTGCATTGCACACTCAAACTTTTTTAAACTCAGCCATTTATAGTAGCAAACACTCAGTGTACCTAGTTGTATCCTAAACGTGGCTATTGTACTTTTGTCTATTCACAGTATTGGAACGTTATTTGCAGCACGTCTGCCTGCATTGCACACTCTAACTTTTTTAAACTCAGCCATTATACTAGCAAACACTCACTGTACCTAGTTGTATCCTAAACGTGGCTATTGTACTTTTGTCTATTCACAGTATTGGAACGATATTTGCAGCACGTCTGCCTGCATTGCACACTCTAACTTTTTTAAACTCAGCCATTTATAGTAGCAAACACTCAGTGTACCTAGTTGTATCCTAAACGTGGCTATTGTACTTTTGTCAATTCACAGTATTGGAACGTTATTTGCAGCACGTCTGCCTGCATTGCACACTCAAACTTTTTTAAACTCAGCCATTTATAGTAGCAAACACTCAGTGTACCTAGTTGTATCCTAAACGTGGCTATTGTACTTTTGTCAATTCACAGTATTGGAACGTTATTTGCAGCACGTCTGCCTGCATTGCACACTCAAACTTTTTTAAACTCAGCCATTTATAGTAGCAAACACTCAGTGTACCTAGTTGTATCCTAAACGTGGCTATTGTACTTTTGTCAATTCACAGTATTGGAACGTTATTTGCAGCACGTCTGCCTGCATTGCACACTCAAACTTTTTTAAACTCAGCCATTTATAGTAGCAAACACTCAGTGTACCTAGTTGTATCCTAAACGTGGCTATTGTACTTTTGTCTATTCACAGTATTGGAACGTTATTTGCAGCACGTCTGCCTGCATTGCACACTCTAACTTTTTTAAACTCAGCCATTATACTAGCAAACACTCACTGTACCTAGTTGTATCCTAAACGTGGCTATTGTACTTTTGTCAATTCACAGTATTGGAACGTTATTTGCAGCACGTCTGCCTGCATTGCACACTCAAACTTTTTTAAACTCAGCCATTATACTAGCAAACACTCACTGTACCAAGTTGTATCCTAAACGTGGCTATTGTACTTTTGTCAATTCACAGTATTGGAACGTTATTTGCAGCACGTCTGCCTGCATTGCACACTCAAACTTTTTTAAACTCAGCCATTTATAGTAGCAAACACTCAGTGTACCTAGTTGTATCCTAAACGTGGCTATTGTACTTTTGTCTATTCACAGTATTGGAACGTTATTTGCAGCACGTCTGCCTGCATTGCACACTCTAACTTTTTTAAACTCAGCCATTATACTAGCAAACACTCACTGTACCTAGTTGTATCCTAAACGTGGCTATTGTACTTTTGTCTATTCACAGTATTGGAACGATATTTGCAGCACGTCTGCCTGCATTGCACACTCTAACTTTTTTAAACTCAGCCATTTATAGTAGCAAACACTCAGTGTACCTAGTTGTATCCTAAACGTGGCTATTGTACTTTTGTCAATTCACAGTATTGGAACGTTATTTGCAGCACGTCTGCCTGCATTGCACACTCAAACTTTTTTAAACTCAGCCATTTATAGTAGCAAACACTCAGTGTACCTAGTTGTATCCTAAACGTGGCTATTGTACTTTTGTCAATTCACAGTATTGGAACGTTATTTGCAGCACGTCTGCCTGCATTGCACACTCAAACTTTTTTAAACTCAGCCATTTATAGTAGCAAACACTCAGTGTACCTAGTTGTATCCTAAACGTGGCTATTGTACTTTTGTCAATTCACAGTATTGGAACGTTATTTGCAGCACGTCTGCCTGCATTGCACACTCAAACTTTTTTAAACTCAGCCATTTATAGTAGCAAACACTCAGTGTACCTAGTTGTATCCTAAACGTGGCTATTGTACTTTTGTCTATTCACACTACTGCAAATCTATGTGCAGCACCTCTGCATGACAACCTCGTGCTCTGTTTTTAATAAGCTATAATGATAGCACAAAATACTGCCATTTTGTGGCATCATAGAACTGGCTGTTGTATTCCATTAGTGCCCCACTGGTGACAAGCTATTTCTAGCACCTCTACATCACACCCTCATGCACATTTAGCTACGCTAATGTTATAGCAAACTCATGGAATTCATTGCTGCATTTCATAATTCGGAGGGATAGAAAGTCAGGCTTCCTTTAGCTTTTCCTTCTGTTCATAGACAGCATCTCCAAGACAAATTTCCCCTCCACGTCTAAGTGTGGAGAGGCAGCTAGTGCGCATGCGTGTGCCGATGTACCCCAGCTGCAGCATAATTACAGTGTTTCGCCTAGTGAGTATGCTCAGCCTGACTGTGCCATTCCTGACGCTAAGTCTTCATTTCGGGATACAGCGCATGCTCCCACACTAAGTGTGAAAAGCCTCTTTGCACAGGTGCTTGCATTCTGTGCCGGGTCTAAGTCCTGTTTTGTGCCTAGACACCATGCTAAAGCTGATAGTCTTTTTTCAGAGACTGTATTTCATGCTACTGAGCATGCTCAGGCACTTCCTGCATCAGAGACTAGGTCCGGTAATGAACTCTTTGGCCCTGGCCCTGATGTGGGGGTCCCATATAGACCACAGGGCATCAGGTGTCCTCCCAAATGGCTTGCAGAGGCCCACACCTATGACTTGTCACCGCATTATTGATGGTCAGACGATGACTGGTGAGGTGTTTGGGTCATGGCAGCCATGAGGTCATCATTGAAGTTGCGTTTCCAAATAGGACGCTAGTTATGCCACTCATGACGTGTCACTCTGCTTTTGTCTCCAGGAGGTGCATTGTGGTTCACCCTGGTTTGGGGCGGACCCAGGTTATAAAAGGGGCTGGAGCCAACAAGGAGGTGCGCAGTCTTCTATTATGCTCCGAAAGAGCACACCTCCATGTGTTGAACCCATTGCGGCTTTAGGCCAGAGGTAGGCAGGGATAGGGTGGTGGATGCAGGCCACCACCACAGTTGGTAACGCAGAACGGTTAAGACCAGCTCCTGTCCTAACAGTCCTGCTTGTGCAGCCCAGTGGCATTAACAGGCCTGCTGCTGCTGATGCGCCTGCTGTCCACAGGTGTGGCCCCTACGCACACGGTCAGCGTACTCAATGGCCCCTGTGTTGTTAACAGGGAGTTCCTGGGCTGGGTGGGCATGTGGACCCTGTGACGCTAACAGGGCTCACAGTCTCCAGATCCGAATGGCGTCTAACTCGGTTCAGGCTACTATTAGTTTCATAGCCACACAGCTCTGTATCCTCCACCAAACCTTCAAGTTGCCAACCTCTCCTTTTCCAACTGGGAGCACGGTGGACACTGACTGCTGAAGGTGATATATACCTTTCTCTTTCTTTTCTTATTAATTTTTGTTATATAGCGGTCACAGATTATATACCACTTTATCCAAATCTGCCAGTCCCACTGTAACAGATGTTGTTTCTTCAGCAAATGTTACAGTTGTTTAACCACCAAATCCACGGACCCAAATTTTTTTCCCCTTTCCAACACACCTGTTCCCCTTTCCAACAGCATCTGTCCTTTTTCAACTCATTTTGGGATATGACCAAAAGTGCAACTGTGCAGGGACACCGTACTCAACGCCATCTCAGCACAGCAGCCATCCCTCGGTCCCTCCGATGTGGACAAGTAAAAGACCATTTCCTCCTATCCATGACAAAGTGTTGAGATTCACTCTGTGCAGCACTGGTGTTTAGTGGAAAAGTAGATCTAAGATTGCGTACCACATTCTGCAGATACTCCTGTATACGTGCGTCTATTTCTATGGCAGGAATTAGTTCGCCAAATTTTGTCTTGTACCGGGGATCTAACAGTGTGGCAACCCAGTATTCAGGATTACTTCAAATTCATACAATCCGAGGGTCATGTAGGTAGTGCAGCAAGAAGGCGCTCATGTGTCTTGTGCATCCAGGAGGACCAAGTCCTTGGTGTGTTGGTGGCAGAGAGGTGAGAATCGTGCATCCTTCCTCTGCCCTCTACCCACAACCTCGCACAACCGAAATGTGAGCAAGCTCTCACTCATCTGCTGAGTCTTCCATGCCCATCGCCAGTTCGTCCTCCATTTCTTCATGGGCTCCTGCACTTTCATCAACACTTTTTGCTGATACTATGCGCCCTTGTTAATCCCTCTCCCTCACCATGACTGCCGCATAGGTGCCGCTGACCATCTGGACCTCGTAGATCTTGTTATCCCTTCCGCATATGACTCCTCCTGTACTTCCTCCCCTTCCTCTTGTCCCAACACCTGACTCCGAATAATAATTACAGTGTGCTCCATCATGTAGATGACCAGAATTGTCACGCTGAGAATGACATTGCCAGTGCTAAACATCTTCGTCGACATTTCAAAACTGTGTAGCAGGGTGCATAGGTCCTTGATCTGACACCACTCCAGCAGCGTGATCGGCACCACCTCTGGATCAACTTATCCCAGGCTATATGTCTTACCGTATTTCAGCAGGGCTCTGCGGTGCTGCCACACACGCTGCAACATGTGCAGATTCCAATTCCTGCGTGTCGGAACATCGCATTTACGGCGTTTAACTGCCAGACCCTAAGACTTCCGGAGTGATGAAAGTTGTTGAGCTGCTGTGTGCGCACGATGGAAGTGAGCACATAGCGAGCGTGCCCGCTGCACAAGGACATGTAGGCCGTGATGGTGTTTTAAAAATTGCTGGAGAATTCGGATCAACACGTGAGCCATAAAAGGCACGTGTGTCACATTGCCCTGAGGATGGCCCGCAGCCAGGTTTGCATCATTGCCGCACACGGCTGTTAAGTCACCAACGGAGTCCGCTCCGTCAATTTGTACTCCGGTCGCCAGGTGACAACGTGTTCCTTTCATGAATAGTGCTGATGATGGGAGAGTAGTCGATGCCAGCGGCGCAGGTGGACGCAGGTTATGCTCACCCACTGGGCTGCATTACCTTGACAGATGCAGAATCTCTGGCTGAATGTAGCTGGTGGGTATCTCACAGATGAAATACCATCATTCAGCTACAACCAATGGGAAGACACCACACCCTTTTTTATGCCCATCCTGTCTGCAGACCACTGCCAGACATAGCTATGAACCTCTGGTTAATTTTACCCCCAGTTCAGTTTTATGATTTTGTGTGCTTGTTACCTGACTACTTTTCCTGCTTGCTGTTTATGTACCTTGTTGGCCGATACGCATTTCACCTCTGCTTGTTTTCTGATTAAGTCCTGGCCGTCCCATTCTGTTCCTGTTCCTCAATTAATGTTTTGACCCTGCCTGACTACTATTCTCTGTAATAGCGGTGTGACTCACATTTCCCATACATTTCAAAGTAAAACTTTGACCGCCTGATGGCATTGAGCTCTGCTGCCAGCATAGTAAGGAGGTGTGTGGTAGTCCTTGTGCGCAGTTGCAAGGAAGGGTGGCCTGACCACACAGGGTTTGCGCAAAGGTAGAGGACCCACACGAGGTTGAAGAGGCAGAAGCAGTGTATTAACTTCTACATACAGAACAAGGATTGAAACAACTCGTGGGGACGGCAAGACTTGTACAGCAGACCCTTCTCCATCTCTCACCATAGTTTGCCAGTGCCCAGTCAGTGACATGTACTGACCCTGTCTATGCTTACTGGTCCAAGTATCTGTGTTGAAATGCACCCTGTCGCACACAGATTTTCTCAAGGAAGTGGTGATGTTGTGTGCGACATGCCGGTGTAGCGCGGGCATGCTTTTCTTGGAGAAGCAGTGGTGATTGGGCATCTGGTACTGGGGCACAGCGACAGACATAAGGTCTGTAAAATCCTGTGTGTCCACTACGCGTAAAGGCAGCATTTCGGTAGCCAACAGCTTACAGAGGGATAGAGTCAACCACTTAGCTTTGTCATGGGTCGCAGTAAGTGGCCTTTTATTTGACCACATCTGAGGGACAGAGATCTGGCTGCTGTCTGTAGACGGTGTTGAGTAGGGTGTCCCTGGAAAAATGCAGGTTTGTGAGAAAAGTGCAGGCGGAGACATGATGTTGGCTTCATCTTGCCTTCAGATCTGTTCATCTTGTATCATTTTTAAAAAACACAGCAAGCAAGGGTTACTCCAAGCGGAGTCTCCCTTTTTTTCCAAAAATTGTGCCCCACACAGACACCTTATCAGTGGCAGCACTTGTGCCCTAGTTGCAAACAGGATGTTTTGATTTGCATCAAGCACATTCCAAATCCACAAGCATTTACTCTCCCCAGGATGACACAGGGGTAGTAAATTCCTTCTGGATCCATGACTTGTTCATTTTGATGAACGTCAGTCTGTCCACATTGTCACTGGACAGACGCGTGCGCTTATCTGTCAGCACACACCCAGCAGCACTGAAGACACGTTCAGAGACAACGCTGGCAGCTGGACACGACAAAATCTTCGAGGCGTAACTGGAGAGCTCTTGACATTTTTCTAGATTTGAAGCACAAAAGGAGCAAGGCTCCATTTGCAAAGTCATTGCATCGATGTTCATTTGGAGATACTCCTGTATCATCCTCTCCATCCGTTGACTATGTGTCAGACTTGTTGTCTCTGGTGGCCTTGCAAAGGAGGGTCTAAAAAAATTATGAAAAGATTCCATAAAATTGCTGTTACCAGCACCAGATACGGTCCTACTGGTACGGGTAGACTGTTGAAGATGACGAGGCCGTCCCATGTTTGTCAAGTTACAACTGGGAGAATCACTCCCTTCACCTGCACGGTTGTTTGGTGGAAAAGCCGAGCTAAGATCGAGTAACAGCTTCTGCTGATACTCCTGCATACGTGCGTCCCTTTCTATGGGTGGAATTATGTCACAAAATTTGGACTTGTCCCGGGGATCTAATAGTGTGGCAAGCCAGTAGTCATCATCACTTCTAATTTTGACAATACGAGGGTCATGTTGGAGGTAGTGCAACAAGAAGGCACTCATGTGTCTTGCGCAGCCATGCGCACCAAGTCCACGCTGTGTTTGTGGCATAGAGGTGCTAACCGTTCTTTCTTCCTCTGTCATCTCCCCCCAACCTCTTTCAACTGAAATTTGACCAAGGTCCCCCTCATCTGCTGAGTCTTCCATGTCCATGGACAGTTCGTCCTCCATATCTTCATGTCCTCCTGCACCTTCCTCAACATGTCGCCTGCTACCATGCGCCCTTGTTGATCCCTGTCCCCCATGGTCCCATGCCTGCCGCGTTGGTGATGATGAACGTCTGGACCTTGGTGATGTTGTTGTGTCTTGCGCATATGAATCCTCCTGTAGTTCCTCCCCTTCCTGTTGTCCCACCCCCTGACTACGAATAGTGTTTAGCGTGTGCTCCAGCATGTAAATGACTGTAATCGTCATGCTGATAATGGCATTGTCAGCGCTAAACATATTCGTCGCCATGTCGAAACTGTGCAGAAGGGTGCATAGGTCCTTGATCTGAGATCACTCCATCAGGGTGATCTGCCCCACTTCTGCATCTCGTTGGCCCAGGCTATACATCATGACGTATTGCACCAGGGCTCGCCGGTGCTGCCACAGTCGCTGTAACATGTGGAGAGTTGAATTCCAGCGTGTCGCCACATCGCATTTCAGGCGATGAACCGGCAGGCCGAAAGACTTCTGTAGCGATGCAAGTCGCTCAGGTGCGGCGGTTGAACGGCGGAAGTGAGCACTGCAGACAGTTTCCGTGCCCTGGTCAGAAGGCCATCTAGGCCGGGATAGTGTGTTAAAAATTGCTGGACAACAAGGTTAAACACGTGAGCCATACAAGGCACGTGTGTCACCTTGCCCAGGCGAAGGGCCGCACCCAGGTTTGCAGCATTGTCGCACACGGCCTTACCAGGCTGCAGGTTGAGTGGAGACAACCATTTATCAAAATCAGTCTCCAGAGCTGCCCACAACTCAGTCGCTGTGTGACTCCTATTTCAAAGACATGTCAAGCTAAAGACCGCCTGATGCCGTTGCGCTCTGCTACCAGCATAGTAATGAGGGGTGCGTGATTCCTTCTGCGCAGTGAGAACGCTGGTGGCCTGACCAGGCAGGCTTGGGGCGGAGGTGGAGGACCCAGATGAGGTGGAGGATGCAGAAGCAGTGGCGGAACTTGGACAGACAGAGGATTGACACACAAGTCGTGGGGACGGCAAGACTTGTGCAGCAGACCCTTCACCATCTATCACCATAGTTACCCAGTGGCCAGTCAGCGACATGTAACGTCCCTGTCCATGCTTACTGGTCCAAGTATCGGTGGTGAAATGCACCCGTTCACACACAGAGTTTCTCAAGGAAGCGGTGATGTTGTGTGCGACATGCTGGTGTAGCGCGGGCACACCTTTCTTAGAGAAGTAGTGGCGACTAGGCATCTGGTACTGGGGCACAGCGACAGACATAAGGTCTCTAAAATCCTGTGTGTCCACTAGGCGGAAAGGCAGCATTTCTGTAGTCAACAGCTTACAGAGGGATAGAGTCAACCTCTTCGCTTTGTCATGGGTCGCAGGAAGTGGCCTTTTATTTGACCACATCTGAGGGACAGAGATCTGGCTGCTGTGTGTAGACGGTGTTGAGTCGGGTGTCCCTGGAAAAATGCAGCTTTGTGAGGAAAGTGCAGGCGGAGACATGATGTTGCCTTCATCCAAAGTTGGTGCTATCGATGTCTGAGAGAGCTGTACACACTCACTTGTTTCCCCTTCCAAACCAACTGACGACCTACCAAGCAAACTGCCTGTTGCGGTTACAGTGGTGGAAGTTGTGGGTGGAAAAACAGGTGTGACAGCTGTCCCCACAGTCCTAGAAGATGACGAGCGCGCGGATGCACTGGAAGGGGCAGGCGGTGGATGGTTCGCTCCGCTAGGCCGCATTGCAGCACGGTGAGCTTCCCATCGGGCCATATGATATTTATTCATGTGACGATTCATGGAAGAAGTTGTCAAACTGCTGAGGTTTTGACCTCTACTAAGAGAACCATGACAAATTTTACAGATCACATAATTTGGGCGATCTTTTTCTATGTCAAAAAAGGACCTGGCTAGGCAAGGCTTAGAGGCCATGCGACCTGTTGATCCACCCCGAATAATGCTCAGAGGCAGAGTGGTGGCTGAGGATGCAGTTGTAGACGTGCTACCAGTGCTCCGACTGTGTCCAGGAAGGCGCCAGGTTACTTCGACGTCGGTTGCATCCTCCTCCACCGCCTCTGTTGACCTCCTCGAGTGTCTGACTGTGGGTTGACAGTAGGTGTGATCTAGAACTTAATCATCAATTGTTGTGTTTGCACTCCCCTACCCCTCAGACCGAGTTTCTTCTTGCCCTGACCGAATATTTAAGTTGTCATCCCAATCGGGTATCTGCGTCTCATCTTCATCAGTATGTTCCTCATTGCCTATAACCACAGTTGTTGGAAAGGCAGCATTTTGGTAGCCAACAGTTTGCATATGATGAAAGTCAACCTCCAAGCCATTTCATGCCCTTCTAAAAGCATGTAAAACACAGCGAGGGGACTCCAACCACAGTCTCCCTCGTTGCCACTAACTGGGCCACACACACCCCACTTGACTGGCATCGGTTGAGCACCCTTTTGAAAAAGAAAAAGATGCTTTGCATGAAGCACTCTCAAAAATACGCGTGCCTTTCCCGTCCCCTGGCTGACCCAGGGGAAGAAAAGTCCTCTGAGAGCCATGACTTGTTCATCTTGGTTCTTTTAGAGACACAGCGAGGGGACTCCAACCACAGTCTCCCTCGTTGCCACTAACTGGGCCACACACACCCCACTTGACTGGCATCGGTTGAGCCCCCTTTTGAAAAAGAAAAAGATGCTTTGCATGAAGCACTCTCAAAAATACGCGTGCCTTTCCCGTCCCCTGGCTGACCCAGGGGAAGAAAAGTCCTCTGAGAGCCATGACTTGTTCATCTTGGTTCTTTTAGAGACACAGCGAGGGGACTCCAACCACAGTCTCCCTCGTTGCCACTAACTGGGCCACACACACCCCACTTGACTGGCATCGGTTGAGCCCCCTTTTGAAAAAGAAAAAGATGCTTTGCATGAAGCACTCTCAAAAATACGCGTGCCTTTCCCGTCCCCTGGCTGACCCAGGGGAAGAAAAGTCCTCTGAGAGCCATGACTTGTTCATCTTGGTTCTTTTAGAGACACAGCGAGGGGACTCCAACCACAGTCTCCCTCGTTGCCACTAACTGGGCCACACACACCCCACTTGACTGGCATCGGTTGAGCACCCTTTTGAAAAAGAAAAAGATGCTTTGCATGAAGCACTCTCAAAAATACGCGTGCCTTTCCCGTCCCCTGGCTGACCCAGGGGAAGAAAAGTCCTCTGAGAGCCATGACTTGTTCATCTTGGTTCTTTTAGAGACACAGCGAGGGGACTCCAACCACAGTCTCCCTCGTTGCCACTAACTGGGCCACACACACCCCACTTGACTGGCATCGGTTGAGCCCCCCTTTTGACAAAGAAAAAGATGCTTTGCATGAAGCACTCTCAAAAATACGCGTGCCTTTCCCGTCCCCTGGCTGACCCAGGGGAAGAAAAGTCCTCTGAGAGCCATGACTTGTTCATCTTGGTTCTTTTAGAGACACAGCGAGGGGACTCCAACCACAGTCTCCCTCGTTGCCACTAACTGGGCCACACACACCCCACTTGACTGGCATCGGTTGAGCCCCCTTTTGAAAAAGAAAAAGATGCTTTGCATGAAGCACTCTCAAAAATACGCGTGCCTTTCCCGTCCCCTGGCTGACCCAGGGGAAGAAAAGTCCTCTGAGAGCCATGACTTGTTCATCTTGGTTCTTTTAGAGACACAGCGAGGGGACTCCAACCACAGTCTCCCTCGTTGCCACTAACTGGGCCACACACACCCCACTTGACTGGCATCGGTTGAGCCCCCCTTTTGACAAAGAAAAAGATGCTTTGCATGAAGCACTCTCAAAAATACGCGTGCCTTTCCCGTCCCCTGGCTGACCCAGGGGAAGAAAAGTCCTCTGAGAGCCATGACTTGTTCATCTTGGTTCTTTTAGAGACACAGCGAGGGGACTCCAACCTCAGTCTCCCTCGTTGCCACTAACTGGGCCACACACACCCCACTTGACTGGCATCGGTTGAGCCCCCTTTTGAAAAAGAAAAAGATGCTTTGCATGAAGCACTCTCAAAAATACGCGTGCCTTTCCCGTCCCCTGGCTGACCCAGGGGAAGAAAAGTCCTCTGAGAGCCATGACTTGTTCATCTTGGTTCTTTTAGAGACACAGCGAGGGGACTCCAACCACAGTCTCCCTCGTTGCCACTAACTGGGCCACACACACCCCACTTGACTGGCATCGGTTGAGC
>NW_027444237.1:0-26523 GCF_048569485.1 Anomaloglossus baeobatrachus
TTTGTTGCTATTTTTGATATTTATCAGTGTAGGGACCCGCAAGCGTGAGGATCCGTGATGAGGATTGTGGGCTTACGTATATTGGCCAATTTACAAACTAATACCTCACATATATTTTATATGTATTTTTTTGTACTTTGATTATGCGGGGTGCAGCCGGGCCTCTTAATACGGCCGTGCATAGTGGAATTTCTGTCCCTTACGTGCTGCAGTGAGTAGTGTCCGAGTAACCCGTCTAATCTAATAGTAAGGGCGTGGTAATAGGTTGCTGGCTGGACACCATGCGCTTACAAGTGTGAACAGTGCCCTATGCGCGCCACTAGTGAGCAATTTACCTTGCACCTGTGAAGTGTCCATCATGTTGAGAGGTTTGTCTGCATCCTGTTTGTGCATTAGATGTGTTGGCCTGGGCTAACTGGACTGGTTGCCCTTTTTTGCTGTGAGTACATTGATACAGAACTCCCCAAATCCCATAGGATAACATGGGGGACTGTCTGTACTTGTGTAAACCTGCGTATTTATCTAGAAACGTTGTCCCGTGGGCACATAGCCTTAAACTGCTGCCCTCTTGTTCCTGTAAGTAACTTGTGAAAAAACTCGGACTAATGTTATTCAATAGGGCTATCCATTTAACTTTTTTTTCTTCATAGATAAGTATCCACTAAAATATTTGAGTGCCCAGTACTCGAATCGAGCAAATCGGACGCTCGGACGGGCTCGATTTCAGTAACAAGTAAAATGGAAGTTAATGGGAAACTCAAGCATTTTTCGAATAGACCCTAACAACAGGGCTGGGGGAGCAGGAGAATCGTGAAAATGGATGTAAACAGTGCTCAAATGGAATAGGAACAGCATGGGGAAGATGCCTGGATGCATTTCAGGTTGCTGCTGGGAACAATGTTGTCAGAGTATTAGGCTGTGAGCACACATTCCATTTTTAGGTGTGATTTTGAGTGCAGATTTGTCACAAAACCTGAAGGGGAACCTGATGCTAACAAAGTCAATGAGAATCCTGAAGTGTCATGCACACATTGCTTATTTGTGACTTCCAGATTTGGTACAGAAAATGCTCCACTTTTACGGCCTGAATATAAAACATAGAAAACCAAAGATAAAAATAAATTTTACTGGAAAAAATGTTATGAAACATTCTTTCCTGTGGGATGACTTGCATATAAGGCAAAATTAAGAAGAGGGGGAAAAAAAAAGCCTCCTCCACCCCTTAACTCCTTCACGACCGAGGACGTACCAGTACATTCTAAATCATGAAGGGGTGATCGCTGCTGCGGTGAGCCAGCAGTGATTCACGCACATGTCCGCTGATTTGAACAGCAGACATGTGTGCCTTCCATGATCCACCCGCGCCTGTTAACCCCTTAGATTGCACTGTAAAAATTGTGACAGCACGATTTAAATGGCCAGAAAAAAACCAAGGAGAAAAATTGTAGGAAAAATACCCTGACTATAAATAAATAAATTGCAAGTGCTTAATAACAGGGTACTTAGTATATACATTTTTGCAAAAAGGTAAGAAGCTGTCTCACCTCGTCACGGTGTACCCATCTGAGACAGTCCCTAACCTACTAAAGTTAAAAACATATTCTGTACCTGACTTGTGTCATGTCCAAAACTTCAATATGAATGGTAAAGTGGTCAGCTGGGTCCCAGATTAAATACACAGCAAAAAGTGAAACGCAGGTAATTGTTCAGCCTCAGTATCAGGAGGGCTGCACCCCCAACTTGCATTAGAGCAAGATAACAGACAAAAAACACAAAAAAACTGAGCTGTAACAAAGGTTCAATAAACATGCAACATTGCAAGCATGTGAATTGCAGCCTCAAGACTAGAAAAAAACCAAGGAGAAAAATTGTAGGAAAAATACCCTGACTATAAATAAATAAATTGCAAGTGCTTAATAACAGGGTACTTAGTATATACATTTTTGCAAAAAGGTAAGGGACTGTCTCAGATGGGTACACCGTGACGAGGTGAGACAGCTTCTTACCTTTTTGCAAAAATGTATATACTAAGTACCCTGTTATTAAGCACTTGCAATTTATTTATTTATAGTCAGGGTATTTTTCCTACAATTTTTCTCCTTGGTTTTTTTCTAGTCTTGAGGCTGCAATTCACATGCTTGCAATGTTGCATGTTTATTGAACCTTTGTTACAGCTCAGTTTTTTTGTGTTTTTTGTCTGTTATCTTGCTCTAATGCAAGTTGGGGGTGCAGCCCTCCTGATACTGAGGCTGAACAATTACCTGCGTCTCACTTTTTGCTGTGTATTTAATCTGGGACCCAGCTGACCACTTTACCATTCATATTGAAGTTTTGGACATGACACAAGTCAGGTACAGAATATGTTTTTAACTTTAGTAGGTTAGGGACTGTCTCAGATGGGTACACCGTGACGAGGTGAGACAGCTTCTTACCTTTTTGCAAAAATGTATATACTAAGTACCCTGTTATTAAGCACTTGCAATTTATTTATTTATAGTCAGGGTATTTTTCCTACAATTTTTCTCCTTGGTTTTTTTCTAGTCTTGAGGCTGCAATTCACATGCTTGCAATGTTGCATGTTTATTGAACCTTTGTTACAGCTCAGTTTTTTTGTGTTTTTTGTCTGTTATCTTGCTCTAATGCAAGTTGGGGGTGCAGCCCTCCTGATACTGAGGCTGAACAATTACCTGCGTCTCACTTTTTGCTGTGTATTTAATCTGGGACCCAGCTGACCACTTTACCATTCATATTGAAGTTTTGGACATGACACAAGTCAGGTACAGAATATGTTTTTAACTTTAGTAGGTTAGGGACTGTCTCAGATGGGTACACCGTGACGAGGTGAGACAGCTTCTTACCTTTTTGCAAAAATGTATATACTAAGTACCCTGTTATTAAGCACTTGCAATTTATTTATTTATAGTCAGGGTATTTTTCCTACAATTTTTCTCCTTGTTTTTTTTCTAGTCTTGAGGCTGCAATTCACATGCTTGCAATGTTGCATGTTTATTGAACCTTTGTTACAGCTCAGTTTTTTTGTGTTTTTTGTCTGTTATCTTGCTCTAATGCAAGTTGGGGGTGCAGCCCTCCTGATACTGAGGCTGAACAATTACCTGCGTCTCACTTTTTGCTGTGTATTTAATCTGGGACCCAGCTGACCACTTTACCATTCATATTGAAGTTTTGGACATGACACAAGTCAGGTACAGAATATGTTTTTAACTTTAGTAGGTTAGGGACTGTCTCAGATGGGTACACCGTGACGAGGTGAGACAGCTTCTTACCTTTTTGCAAAAATGTATATACTAAGTACCCTGTTATTAAGCACTTGCAATTTATTTATTTATAGTCAGGGTATTTTTCCTACAATTTTTCTCCTTGGTTTTTTTCTAGTCTTGAGGCTGCAATTCACATGCTTGCAATGTTGCATGTTTATTGAACCTTTGTTACAGCTCAGTTTTTTTGTGTTTTTTGTCTGTTATCTTGCTCTAATGCAAGTTGGGGGTGCAGCCCTCCTGATACTGAGGCTGAACAATTACCTGCGTCTCACTTTTTGCTGTGTATTTAATCTGGCACCCAGCTGACCACTTTACCATTCATATTGAAGTTTTGGACATGACACAAGTCAGGTACAGAATATGTTTTTAACTTTAGTAGGTTAGGGACTGTCTCAGATGGGTACACCGTGACGAGGTGAGTCAGCTTCTTACCTTTTTGCAAAAATGTATATACTAAGTAGCCTGTTATTAAGCACTTGCAATTTATTTATTTATAGTCAGGGTATTTTTCCTACAATTTTTCTCCTTGGTTTTTTTCTAGTCTTGAGGCTGCAATTCACATGCTTGCAATGTTGCATGTTTATTGAACCTTTGTTACAGCTCAGTTTTTTTGTGTTTTTTGTACGATTTAAATGGCCGCAGCGGGGAAATCGCCTTTCACCGCCATCGGAGGCCCCGTGATGCGAGCACGGGGAGCCGATAGTTGCCATGGTAGCGACAGGTCATGTGATGACTCCTGTCACTATCATGACAGCCGGCAGAGCAGCTGTGCAGCTCTGATCAACAGAAATGAATCAGCGATCACACTGCTGATCCTTACAGTCCCCTAGGGGGAGTAGTAAAATACTAAAAAAGGTAACAAAGAGAAAGTTTAAAAAAACCTAAAAGTTCAAATTACCCCCCATTTACACCATTGAAAATTAAAGGGTTCAAAAAATAAAAAATATACACATATTTGGTATTGCTGTGTTCAGAAATGCCCAATCTATAAAAATACAAAATCAATTATAATATAAAATGTGATCGATAAACGGCGTAACGGAAAAAAAATTCCAACTGCCAAAATGATATTTTTGGTTGTGGCAAATTTTGCGCAAAATTCAATATAAGGCAATTAAAATGTAGCATCTGCTCAAAAATGGTACCATTAAAAACGTCAGCTCGAGATGCAAAAACAATGCCGTCACTAAAGGCCACTTTACACCCTGCGATATCTGTATCGATATCGCTAGCGAGTGTACCCGCCCCCGTCGGTTGGGCGTCACGGGCAAATCCCTGCCCGTGGCGCACAACATCGTTAACACCCATAACACGGACTTACCTTCCCTGCGACGTTGCTGTGGCTGGCGAACCGCCTCCTTTTTAAAGTGGGCGGTTCGTGCGGCGTCACAGCGACGTCACATGGCAGACGTCCAATAGAAGCAGAGGGGCGGAGATGAGTGGGCGGAATATCCCGCCCACCTCCTTCCTCATTGCCGGCGGCCGCAGGTACGATGTAGTTCCTCGTTCCTGCGGTGTCACACATAGCGATGTGTGCTGCCACAGGAACGACGAACAACCTGTGTCCTGCAACAGCAACGATATCCAGGAAAGGAACGATGCGTCAACGATAAGGTGAGTAATTTTGATCGTTAACGGTCGCTCCTGCATTTCACACACAACGACGTCGCTAACGAGCCCGGATGTGCGTCCCGAATTCCGTGACCCCAACGACATCTCTTTAGCGATGTCGCTGCGTGTAGAGCGGCCTTAAGCCCCATATCCTGAAAAATGAAAACGCTACAGGTCGCAGAAAATGGTGCAAAAAGTGTGCCACTTTATTTGGACAAACGTCTGAATTTTTTTAACCCCCTCAGATAAAAGTAAACCTATACATGTTTGGTTTTCACAAACTCGTACCGACCTGAGACATCACAGCAACACATTAGTTTTACCATATAGTGAACACTGTGAATAAAATACCCCCAAAACAATCATGCAATCGCACTTTTTTGTGCAATGTTTCCGCGCTTTTGTTTTGTTTTGGCTGTATTCCAGTACACTATATGGGAAAACTCATGGTTTCATTTAACAGTACAACTCTTCCCATAAAATAATAAGCCCTCATATGGCAAGATTGACAGAAAAATAAAAAAGTTGTGGCTCTCGGAAGGCAGGGAGCAAAAACAAAAAAATGGAAAATCGCCTGGAGGTGAAGGGGTTAATAGCCAGGCCATCTCTCAGCATATTGCCCTGTTGCCTATGACTACAGTAGATGACATAATAGAGGGGGAAATAAAACTACACTCACCGGTAAGTGTAATTCTAACATTTTATTACTTTATCTGGGCATATAGTGTGTGTCATGGTCACACTTTATTTTGTGAAGGGGGGACTCTGAAACCCACAAAGCCCATGCTGACAATGCAAGAAGTAGCAAAAATTTCAAGTAAGATAGATTCCGATACACCCTGTATTAGACATAAAGGAGGGCCTCATGCACATTATGTTCAAATTGTTAGGCACTGGGACTCCTAGACTTATAAAAGCCTTTGAACTAAGTGTAAGTGCTGCCAAAAATTAGAAGGAGGGATTGCAATACACCCATAAGACATGTAGAGGGGGGCCTCAGGAAATTTTTTTTTTCCCATTTTGAATGGAGTTTCACACCTAGACTGGGAAAGCCTATGCACTAAGTGCAAGGGCTGAAAAACATTTACTCCTTGGGGTTATGCATCTATATATGTAAGGAACCTGCAGAAGCATTGGTCCATCTGTGCTGCTGTGGATAAAAATGAAGGACAAGTCCGTGGTGTGGATGAGAAGGTGCTTTATTTACACATTTCAAAGAGAAACCCCACTTCTTCCCAGAAAGGCACTGAATTACAGCATATTCACAGTAGCATGGTTTAAATAGACCAAGTGTACACAAAAAGCATCAAAAAGAACACAACATCTGAGCCAGATTAGTCAAAGGGGTTACTGATAAACTAACTGTTATATACATAAGAATAAACTATTACAATAAAAACAACTTTAATTAAAAAAAGTTACATTTTGAATAAAAGTTGTTTTTATTGTAATTATTTGACCCTATGTATATGACAGTTGGCTCACCAGTAACCCTTTGAACTCTGACTCATCTGTCTGTCGTGTTTTTTATGCTACACTTGGTCTGTTTAAACCATGTCACAGTGAATCTGCTGTAATTCAGTGCCTTTCTGAGGAAGAAGTTTGGGTTTGACTTTGAAACGCATAAATAAAGCACCTTCTCATCCACACCTCGGACAGGACCTTCTTTTTTATCCACAGCAGCGCAGATGGATCCACGCTGCTCCAGGTTCCTTGTATGATTTTCTTCAGGCTTAAGGCTTGTGGATCTTGCAGCAGCTGTCATTGCTTCTATACTGGTTGTCTGTCACACAACCACATAAGGTGAGCGCCTACCTCTCTTATTCACTTTATTTGGATAAGACCCTATTGTGCTGTTTTTCCACAGTTTTGCACATCTACTGTATATATCAAAGAGATTTTACCTATAGAAAAGTGAAGCCATGTATTCACCAAGATGGTAAAATAAAAGATATATACTTTATTAAACATCAATACAGACAGACAGAATAAATACATTCATAGTGAAAGTGTATGGTGCAAACTACGATCTAGCTAAGGCCCGTTTCACATGTCAGTGAAAAACAGTGACGTTTTTCACTGGCGTGTAAAACACGCACATGTCCCTGCGTGTGCCGTGAATCACGGCACACGTGGGTTGTCTAAGTGCAATCCGGGCTCCGTTATCCGTGGCCCGTGATTGCACTTAGAAATCAACTCACCTGCGCCCACTCCCGCTCTCCGTGGTGCTGAATCCTCCCGCGGTGCATCATCCGGCCGGCGGTGACCCCCGCAGCAGCTGCTTCCGGGTCGGCTGTGTCGCGCATAATGAATATGCGCAACAGTAATCAGCCGGCTTAGAAGCAGCAGGGAGGACGGGCTGCAGAGGAGATCGCTGGACGCCGGGTGAGTTAAAATGTTTATTATTTTAAGTGCACGTTTTTTTCTGGCACGTGTTTCATGGACCACACCACTGCGTGGTCCGTGGAACATCAGTGATGCCAGAAAAAAATGGACATGTCTCCGTGCAGCAATCACGCACACGCGGGTACGCTGCACGGAGACACGTGCAGTGAAAAATCACTGACGTGTGAGCAGACCCATTCATTATAATGGGTCTGCGTATGTCAGTGATTCTGGTACGTTTAAAAAAAAAAGCACAAACGTACCAGAATCACTGACGTGTGAAAGGGGCCTAAGGTGCTAGAAAAATGCCAACATACTAACAGGGAGAAATTCACCTCCAATAGATGTGCACACAATCAGTGCTTCACTATTGATATCAGAAACAATTCATTAGTTATAGAAACATATTGCACAAAGGTACATCTCTGCACTCACCCATGGTATTCCACGTTGACAAAAGGCACCACTGTAACCCCAACGCATGTTTCGCGTGGACTTCCTCGGGGTCACATTAAGCTCTGTCCTAGCGATCTTATATCCTTTAATTGATAGCGTGTGCGCAGTAGTATCCACATTGTCAGGTGCAGGGAGCCTCGGCAGCAGCGATGTCCAGAGACTTGGTTTACCCAGCTGTCAGTGTCTGCTTAATGGATTGAGTACAAGGGTGATCCCTGCATCCCACAGCCTTATCCCCACACTGAGTCCCAGTGCATCCCCCCTACCCATGGAGGGTTCTAACACCTTGCTGCCCCATTCCATCGTCCCCAGGTACTCCCAACTGCAGTGGTGGTACTCCTAATTACCACACACCACGGTTGGCGTCACAAACTCTTTAATCCCTTGTAAATACCCCCTTCATTTGAGTGGCCGCATGACCCCCGGGTCCGGAGACCCTCGAGCCACTGAGAACACGGATCCGAGCAGCTCGGCTGCTTCCATGGGGGCGGCACACCCATGCAAAGCTTTCTCTTTAATTGTGAGTTTGAGTAGACACAGAAGCGGGATGGTTACATTGATTATGATGTCATCGCTGCTCACCATTTTTGTTGATTCCTCAACGTTTTGTATAACCTCACAGATGTCAGACATCTATGGCCACTCGTCTGTTCTTATGTGCAGAGGCTGACCAGAATACAGACTGGCATCTTATAGCTGATTCAACTACTGTCATCTGCTGCTCACAGTGTGTTACAGAATAGGGGATCAGGATGGAGGACATATGGGCCCAGAGTGGGGGACATACACGGACCAGAATGAGGGATATACAGTACAGACCAAACGTTTGGACACACCTTCTCATTCAATAAGTTTTCTTTATTTTCATGACTCTGTAAATTGTAGATTCACATTGAAGGCATCAAAATGATGAATTAACAAATGTGGAATGAAAAACTTAACAAAAAATTGTGAAACAACTGATATGTCTTATATTTTAGGTTCTTCAAAGTAGCCACCTTTTGCTTTGATTACTGCTTTGCACACTCTTGGCTTTCTCTTGATGAACCATTCCATTGTAGATTTTGCTTTATGTTTGGGATCATTGTCTTATTGGAAGACAAATCTCCGTCCCAGTCTCAGGTCTTTTGCAGACTCAAACAGGTTTTCTTCAAGAATGGTCCTGTATTTGGCTCCATCCATCTTCCCATCAATTTTAACCATCTTCCCTGTCCCTGCTGAAGAAAAGCAGGCCCTAACCATGATACTGCCACCACCATGTTTGACAGTGGGGATGGTGTGTTCAGGGTGATGAGCTGTGTTGCTTTTACGCCAAACATATCGTTTGGCATTGTGCCCAAATAGTTAGATTTTGGTTTCATCTGACCAGAGCACCTTCCTCCACATGTTTGGTGTGTCTCCCAGGTAGCTTGTGGCAAACTTTAGACAACAGTTTTTATGGATATCTTTGAGAAACGTCTTTCTCCTTGCCACTCTTCCATAAAGGCCAGATTTGTGCAGTGTATGACTGATTGCTGTCCTATGGACCTCAGCTGTAGATCTCTGCAGTTCATCCAGAGTGATCATGGGCCTCTTGGCTGCATCTGTGATCAGTCTTCTCCTTGTTTGAGATGGAAGTTTTGGATAGACGGCCGGGTCTTGGTAGATTTGCAGTGGTATGATACTCCTTCCATTTCAATATGATCGCTTGGACAGTGCTCCTTGGGATGTTTAAAGTTTTGGAAATCTTTTTGTAACCAAATCTGGCTTTTAACTTCTCCACAACAGTATCACGGACCTGCCTGTTGTGTTCCTTGGTCTTCATGATGCTATCTGTGTTTTAAACAGAACACTGAGACTATCACAGAGCAGGTGCATTTATACGGAGACTAAATTACACACAGGTGGCTTATATTAATCATCATCAGTCATTTAGGACAACATTGGATCATTCAGAGATCCTCAATGAACTTCTGGAGTGAGTTTGCTGCACTGAAAGTAAAGGGGCTGAATAATATTGCACGCCCCACTTTTCAGTTTTGTTTTTTTTTAAAAAAAGTGTAAAATAAGCAATACATTTCGTTCAACTTCACAATTGTGTTCCACTTTTTGTTGACTCTTCACCATAACATTTAAATTTTTATCTTTATGATTGAAGCCTGAAATGTGAAAAAAGGTTGAAAAATGCAAGGGAGCCGAAGGCACTGTGTGCGTGTGTGTGTGTGCATGTATGTGTGTGTGTATATATATATATATATATATATATATATTAGCTGTTGTACCCGGGCGTTGCCCGGGATAGTAACTGTCTCTCTGTCTCTCTCCCGGTCTCTGTCTGTCTGTGTCTGTCTGTCTATGTATCTTTCTGTCTGTCTCTGTGTCTTTCTCTGTGTGTCTGTCTCTCTGTCTGTCTCTTTCCCTGTCTGTCTGTGTGTCTGTCTCTATCCATCTGTGTCTCTGTTTCTATCCATGTCTGTCTGTCTGTCTCTGTCTGTCTGTCTATGTCTATCTGTCTGTGTCTCTGTATCAGTCTCTCTGTCTCTCTCTATCTCTGTGTCTGTCTTTCTATCTCTCTCTCTCTATCTATGTGTCTGTCTGTGCCTGTTTCTCTATCTGTGTCAGTCAGTCTTGTTCCCCGACTGTCTCTTTCACCATCTGTCTCTTTCCCCATCTGTCTCTTTCCCCGTCTGTCTCTTTCCCCGTCTGTCTCTTTCCCGGTCTGTCTCTTTCCCGGTCTGTCTCTTTCCCGGTCTGTCTCTTTCCCGGTCTGTCTCTTTCCCGGTCTGTCTCTTTCCCGGTCTGTCTCTTTCCCCGTCTGTCTCTTTCCCCGTCTGTCTCTTTCCCGGTCTGTCTCTTTCCCGGTCTGTCTCTTTCCCCGTCTGTCTCTTTCCCCGTCTGTCTCTTTCCCCGTCTGTCTCGTTCCCCGTCTGTCTCGTTCCCCGTCTGTCTCGTTCCCCGTCTGTCTCGTTCCCCGTCTGTCTCGTTCCCCGTCTGTCTCGTTCCCCGTCTGTCTCGTTCCCCGTCTGTCTCGTTCCCCGTCTGTCTCGTTCCCCGTCTGTCTCGTTCCCCGTCTGTCTCGTTCCCCGTCTGTCTCGTTCCCCGTCTGTCTCGTTCCCCGTCTGTCTCGTTCCCCGTCTGTCTCGTTCCCCGTCTGTCTCGTTCCCCGTCTGTCTCGTTCCCCGTCTGTCTCGTTCCCCGTCTGTCTCGTTCCCCGTCTGTCTCGTTCCCCGTCTGTCTCGTTCCCCGTCTGTCTCGTTCCCCGTCTGTCTCGTTCCCCGTCTGTCTCGTTCCCCGTCTGTCTGTGCCTGTCTCGTTCCCCGTCTGTCTGTGCCTGTCTCGTTCCCCGTCTGTCTGTGCCTGTCTCGTTCCCCGTCTGTCTGTGCCTGTCTCTTTCCCCGTCTGTCTGTGCCTGTCTCGTTCCCCGTCTGTCTGTGCCTGTCTCTTTCCCCGTCTGTCTGTGCCTGTCTCTTTCCCCGTCTGTCTGTGCCTGTCTCTTTCCCCGTCTGTCTGTGCCTGTCTCTTTCCCCGTCTGTCTCTGTCTGTCTCTTTGCCTGTTTTTCTCTTTCTGTCTCTTTGCCTGTTTTTCTCTTTCTGTCTCTTTGCCTGTTTTTCTCTTTCTGTCTGTGCCTATGTCTGTCTGTCTCTCTGTCTGTGTCTCTCTATCTGTCTGTCTCTGTCTCTCTATTCATCTCTCCACTGACATCTTATTACCTCACACATAAGCTTGTTATACTATGAATGTCCTTTGTTCCTATATCAATGACTCACACCTGCTATTAATATCTAATAGGTCACATCTCCATTGACTTTAATGGAGGCAGGTTTTTTTGGAGAGTAACTGTAAAGCACGGGGTTAAATTTTCCCATCAAAACAGTCTATGACGTTCCCTGAGTCACATGGGGCACCTGTGCAAAATTTCGTGATTGTGAATGCGATTCCTTAAGCGGACATACATACATACATACACACACATACATTCAGCTTTATATATTAGATATATATCCTGTGTATAATGGCACCAATGGTAATGTTAGTACTACTAGTGTGGTTTTTGTTAATGATCAGTAGTGAAGTATTGTGTCACTCTGTGGTGGTAATATGGGGTTCAGTCATGGTGTAGCGATATTTGTCCCTTGAGTGTGATACTATTTGCTCACTATGTAGTGGTAATATGGTGGTCTGGTCATGGTGTGGTAGTATTTGTTTCTTATACTTGGTATTATTCGTTCACGATGTGGTCATATGTGGTCTGGTGGCTGTATTTGTCTTTTATATGTGGTATTATTGATCACTATATGGTAATATGTGCTCTCGTCATGGTGTGGCGGTATCTTCCTTTTATGTGGTATTCTTTAGTCACCCCATGGTGGTGATATGTTGTATGGTCATGGTGTGGCAGTATTTTTCTCTTGTATAGGAGTTGTGTGTGGGGGGGATATTATACAGAGGAGCAGTGTGTGTGGAGGGAATATTATACAGAGAGGCAGTGCGTTTGGGGGGATATTATACATGGGGCAGTGTGGGCGAGATATTATGGAGCGGGGTGGTGTAGAAAGTGTATTACGGACAGGAGCGGTGTAGAGGGTGTATTATTAATTTTCTGAGGGAAATAATTCATTTTCTGGAACAACTTCAAGGTTACTAACACTTTTGGCCATGACTGCGTGTGTGTATAAATATGCACGTTTTTCCAAGCATGGCAGTGAGAGTGTGGAAGGTTTGAACGGTGGAGGCGGAGCTGGGGTGGAGCCAGGACGGAGTCGCAAGGGGGCCCAAAAATTTTGCCAGTATGGGGCCCTGGAATTCCTAGTGGCGGCCCAGTACCTCCCTTCAACTTCATGGACCATTCGTTCATAGACTAATAAGTAAAGCGTTCTTTCCATGAAAAACACTGAACACGTATGTGCTCCACTAACGTCTGAATGGGGCACGATATAACAAGATGTGTTTTCAGATTGAAAAAATCTTGTGTAATATCAGAATGAGAATATGGTTTCATTTCAAGGAAATCTTGCACAAAGATTATGCATCTTATTTATTATAGCTTCCCAAGGTCTCCATAGAAATGTTGGCTGCAATTTTTTTAAAGTCTTCTAGAAAAAAGATCAAGTTAGCAGCCCTGGAGAGGTAGAAAACTGCAAAAAGTGATTTATTAATCATAACAGTAATCACTATTCAAATGAAGCGTGAGAATAAGATCACCTTAAATGGTGTACCTTCATGTATATGTTATATGAAATATACTTCTCTACCAATAGATGGCGCTGTGATTATTCTTTTTGTTGTATATTTAGTAAAAGATGCATTTGTCTTAATTTGTTGTTTGTTTTTTTTTCTTTTTTTCACTTTCAGTGGATTGAGACAGCCATAATATGGATTCTTTGTGCACCAAGTCTGATCCAGTAGAAACAAGGACGATCCTGGTATTATGGATAGAAAAAGAAATACATCTGCCATTACAGCTGCCTGAAATTGGCATGTCTCCTCTGTAAAAGAAAGCATTTCTTAAAAAAATCCATAATTTTTTTTATATGTAACAGCATTTGTTTTAGACTCTAATAGTTTCTTTTTTTATTATAATTTTTTTTTAATTTTCTACCTGCCTTGTTTTCTTCTTTTGTAGTGTTTTTAGTGTTCTATAGAGGAGCTAATAGGAAAACCTTCAGAACAAAAACACCATACCCAGAGCATGTAGTGTTTTACAAAAAAAAAGTGTCACTGACAACAAAAACACCACAACAATGCCACAAAAGTGAAATGTATTATGTGTAGTAAATTTTATATTTTAACACATTTTAGTGCAAGTTCAAAATAACAACTGACCCAAAAACTATTATTATTATTTATTATGAATATCTTGTAAAAGCATTTTTTGTTTTTTTGTTTATCTTTACCAGCATCTCTTTTCATGCAATATCTTAGGCTTTATTCAGATATCAGAAATTTTTCTGGTTCAGACAAAAAAAAAAAACAGAGTTTCATTAGCATCCTGGATGCAATTATTGTTTGGTCTGTTTGTCCATTTTAGAATCAGAGTTTTATCAGTGATTTTCACACTTGAAAAAAAAAATCACAGAGCTTCTCCTAATCATTACAATGTTAAAGGGAATCAACCCCCAGGATTTCACCATATAAAGTCAAGGCAGTACCATACTGGCATCACATGGTGATTAAAATCATACCTTCACTTTTCAGATTGGATCTTTGATTGCAGAAAAAAACATTCATAAAAGTTCAGAAATGGTGCATTCTGTGGTTGACGTGTGCAGCAGGGCGGGCCTTTGTGGATCGGGTTCTTTGTGTATATTCCTCCATCTGCGTTCTCCTGGCTTCCCCCTTTTCTTTATTTAAACTTTGTGCTGCGCTGCCAATACTGGTGCAGGTGGCGCGTGCGCATTACTAGACTAATGATGTCTTCATTAAAATGGCACCGAGTCAGTGAATGTGCTTGTCGTGATCTCCGGCACCATTTCATTGAAGACACTGTGGAGAAGACTATGAGCGACATTGGCACATGTGCAGATTTAATTTTTTTTATCTGCGCATGCGCGGATGCTGCTCATAGTTTTTTTTCCATAGTGTCTTAAATAAAATGGCACCGGAGTCAGTGCATGCGCGTACCATAATCTCCAGCACCATTTTATTGAAGACACTGTGGAGAAGACTATGAATGACATCAGGGCATGTGTAGATTTAATATTTTTTTCTCATCCGCCAGGGCCAGGTGCGATTGCAACCCCTGCACCCATTATAGTTACGCCCCTGGTTTAATCTCTGCAGTATTACTTCTCAAAAGCTTCAGCCTCCAACATGCAAGGACTCTACTAAAGTTGTCCTCGCTCTGGGCTGAATCCTCCTACATAAATATAATGCCAGCTGCTGCCAATTTATTATCACCTACAAACTCAAGGGTAGTATATCTAGAATTAAAGCGGTTTTCACAACAAAATAGCTAATTTTAATCAACAAATCTTGGAATAATAATAAAACGTTTTTTAAATCAGATAATTATTATTTTCCAACATACAAAGCATGCAACAATGAATATACATCTCCAAATTACCCATCCCGATCCTCTACATCCACCCCTACCCAGCTATCCTTACATAAATACATCAATTGAAAATTGGAGCCTTGATAAATAATACCATTTATGATAATAAAATATGACTATTGAAACGCTGTGTCTCTTGGTTTTTGTTCCCTTTTTTACATAAAGAATCATATTTAGGGGAGTCATAAAAATTGTAGATTCAAAAGGAACCTTTTCATCTTTGTCACAAACCAAATAGCCTCTATATACAGTATATGTAGGGGGGTCAGGGCTATGGCCACCCCTGCAGAAGTAGACAGCACACTAAAGGTTCATACTTAATGTATATGTGTATTATGTAAATGGCCACCAGGTGGCAGTGTGGCTCAGGGACGGCAGTCCTGGCACCTGGATAGGCAGTTTAGGAGTTAAGTAAAAGGAGAAGAGTAGCATATAAAAAGTACAGTATGAAGCAGGTGGGGTAGGAGAGTCTTCTGGAGGAGATACAGAGAACAAAGTCAAAATCTATAGACTTAATTATCGAACCAAAGGGTCCTGTAATCGTGGACACACGGCGTCCTGCGCCTTGAGGACTGTGAACTGCGTCCCCAGAAGCGAGGTATAGTCCGGTTGGCCGGGGAGGCGTCTGCTTTCCTGGATACGAATACCGTAAGAAATCCCTTGAGAGATGGAGCCCAGGTGCCAGGAAAGCAATGGGGCTTTTAAATTGTATTGTGATGTGGAGTCTGGAGGGAACCCCCGTCGGGACCAAGAACGGTGCCGTGTAGTGCAGAAGAAGATAGATACTATAAATGCAGTGAAACTAAGAAGTAGAGTTAAGAAGATAGATGCAGATAAATGATGTGAAGAAAAGTTAAGTTTCGTTGTTTGAAAAGAATACTACAGTGTGCAGTTTATCGACTCAGAGTGAGAAAGGAGTAAAGAATGGACTGTGGCGAAGTCATCTTTTTAGTGGAGTGGCGACGGTGAGGCAAGGGGTTACCGAGCGGCTGAGCTATGGCCTGGTGACCCCTGTATACACGACTACCACTGCCTACCCTGTGCCCCCCATATATACAGTGCCTTGCGAACGTATTCGGCCCCCTTGAATTTTTCAACCTTGTCCCACATTTCAGGCTTCAAACATAAAGATAAAAATTTTAGTGTTCTAGTGAAAAATGTATTCGTATGTCAATGGAGACCATAATGATACTTAGTAGGTACTTCTGCCTCTTTTCTGATATATTATTTTTTCAATCTGAATATAGTAATTTACCGTATTTTTCGCTTTATAAGACGCACTTTTGTTCCCCAAATTTTGGGGGAAAGTAGGGGGTGCGTCTTATAAGCCGAATATACGGGGGTGTGTATATATATACATATATATATATATATATATATATATATATATACACTGCAGGGTCCAGGGGAGGTGGGGGCAGCTCTGGAGCGCAGGTGAACGCTGCGGGCTGCAGCCTTTGATCTCCTGCTCCCGCTCATATAATATGCACAGCCCCTGTCCATCTTCGTGGTGCTGAAACCGCACCACAGTGACAGGCTGGGGGAGCGGTGCATATTATATGTCCCTGCGCCCCCCTGTGATGGCACATGCCCCCCCCCTGTGTTAGATATGGCCCCCATGCTGCTGCTCATTCTAAAATAAAAAAGCTTTACTTACCTCCTCCAGCGTTTCTCACCGGTGTCCCTGCTTCCACTGTGATCAGGCACGCAGAGATGAAGTCACTCTGCTGTGCCGATCACATGACCGCACCGAGAACCAGGAAGTGGAGGAAGAGAAGCATGGAGGGAGACAGGAGGGAGATCAGCCCTGGAGGAGGTAAGGGAAGAGTGTTTTATTTTACTATGGGCAGCAGCATGGGGGCGATATCTAACACAGGGGAACATGTGCAATCCATAGGGGGCCATAGCCAGCACAGGGGAAGGAACGTATGCAATCCATAGGGGGCCATAGGCAGCACAGGGGAACATATGCAATCCATAGGGGGCCATAGGCAGCACAGGGGAACGTATGCAGTCCATAGGGGGCCATATGCAGCACAGGGGAACATATGCAATCCATAGGGTTGCATAGGCAGCACAGGGGAATGTGTGCAATCCATAGGGGGCCATAGGCAGCACAGGGGAACTTATGCAATCCATAGGGGGCCATAGGCAGTACAGGGAACGTGTGCAATCCATAGGGAGCCATAGGCAGCACAGGGGAACGTGTGCCGTCACAAGGGGGCTATATTCAATATAAGGGGGCCATATCCAGATTAAGGGGGCTAATTTTAGGATGGGGGGCTATGAGGGACATATACCCTATATGATTTGTTAGATGGACACTGGCATTATAAGATGGACCCCATTTAACATTAAAAAAAAATAAATTCTCTTTTCCTTCACCAAATTTGGGGGTACGTCTTATAAAGCGAAAAATACGGTACTTGTTGGATATATTCCCTCCAAGTCGGAGAATTTTCAGCAATCCAGTACTGTGCTACTAATTTTTGACCCACAAACAATAATTGTGCAGTAGGTCTATTTAAACCATGTCACTGTGAATATTCTGTAATTCAGTGCCTTTCTGAGGAAGAAGTGGGGTTTCAATTTGAAACGCATAAATAAAGCACCTTCTCATCCACACCTCGGACAGGACCTTCTTTTTTATCCACAGCAGCGCAGATGGATCCACGCTTCTCCAGGTTCCTTGTATGATTTTCTTCAGCCTTAAGGCCTTGTGCGCACTGGGAAATGAAATTTCCTTGAGAAAATTCCGCATGCTCTCAAAGATTACTGCACCCGCGGTAAAAAACCGCGGGAAACCGCACCCGAAAACCGCATGCGGTTTGCCGCGGTTTGCTGCGGTTTTACCGCGGTATTATTCGCGGTATTGCCGCGGTTTTGCCGCGGTTTTGCCGCGTGCGGGTTGGGATGTGCTTTATTGCATTCAATGCAATAAAGCACATTGAAAAAAAAAAAAAAGTCATTTAATTCTGAGATAGTAGATAGATAGAAGAATAGATAGAGGGATAGATAGATAGACAGACAGATAGAGGGATAGATAGAGGACAGATCGCTGCATTTCCCACGGTCGGCAGTGAGTTCACATTACCGGCCGTGGGAAATGACCGGTAATTACCTCTGCTGTCTGCTGCATTCATTCAGCGCTGTGTCTGTGACACATCGCGGCTGGATGTCAGCAGTGCAGGACCTGTGGATTACGCCGGAGCGGTGGATTACGCCGGAGCTTTGTTTCGGGGGGGTTAATAAAATGGTGAACGAGGCTTGTTTGTTTTATTTAAAATAAAGGATTTTTCGGTGTCTGTGTTTTATTCACTTTACTTACGGGTTGATCATGCAGCTGTCACATAGACGCTGCCATGATCAAGCCTGGAGTTAATGGCGGTGGTCCCCCATCACCATTAACCCCTTGTATTACCTTGCTGCCACTGCTACACGGTGGCAAGAAGAGCCGAGGACACTCCGGTAGTGCCGCATAATGCATGCGACAGTGCCGGGGCAGCTGCGGCTGATATTCTAGGCTGCCGGAGGGGGAGTGAGGCAGGGGACATTATCCCTGCCCCTCTCCCTCCCCAGCCTGAGAATACCGGGCCGCCGCTGTGTGCTTACCTCGGCTGGAAGGTAAATATGCAGCGGAGCCCACGTTCTTTGTTTTCTATATTTCCGTTTTCTTTCTATGTGTGTTCTATGTGTCTGTGTCTATGTGTTCTATGTCTGTGATGTGTTCTGTGTCTGTGATGTGTGTGTGTTTACTCTCTGCACGGCTTCCTCTTCCTGTAATGACATCACTTCCCTGCAAAACCGCAGACAAGCGATGCACATTACCAGAGGTAAACCACGAAATACCGCAGGGAATAACGCAGGAAAACGCAGTGAACCGCACAGAATTTGCTAACTGCGTTATTCCCTGCGGGATTTCATGATTAACATTGGAGTCAATGGAGTGAAATCCCGCAGCGATGTGCGGAAAAGGAGTGACATGCACTTGTTTTTGCTGCGGGATTCCCGCAGCAAAACATGCAGCTGTCAAATTCCGCCCAGTGCGCACAGGATTTTTTTTCTCCATAGGATTTGCTGGTGATTCACTGCAGAGATGTTATGAACATTTTCTGCAGCGAAACATGCAGCAAATCTGCGGAAAATCCGCGGCAAAATCAGGTAAGTGCGCACATAGCCTAAGGCTTGTGGATCTTGCAGCAGCTGTCATTGCTTCTATACTGGTTGTCTGTAACACAACCACATAAGGTGAGTGCCTACCTCTCTTATTCACTTTATTTGGTAAGTCCCTATTGTGCTGTTTTTCCACAGTTTAGCACCTCTGAAAGAGATTTTACCTATAGAAAAGTGGAGCCATGTATTCACGAAGATGGTAAGATAAAAGATATATACTTTATTAAACAGCAATACAGACAGAGAGAATAAATACATACATAGTGAAAGTGCATGGTGCAAACTACGATCTAGCTAAGGTGCCAGAAAAATGCCAAAATACTAACAGGGAGGAATTTACCTCCAATAGATACTAATTTTTGACCCACAAACAATAATTGTGCAGTAGCTAGTTTTTTAATATATTCTGTATATATCTGCTCTAAACATCCCAATATACAGTGCCTTGCGAAAGTATTCTGCTGTAAGGGGTGGGCAGACCCCTTACAATGTGGTACTGTTATCCCGGAATGTTGATGTGATTTAATAAAAAGGTTTTTTTGTTATTACACTGTTTTAGTGGGATCCCCTAGTGGCTGGGTGGGACGGCTGTCTCCACAGAAACAGGGCAGAGGAAAGGAGGAGCCGGCAGAAGAAAGGGGAGGGTGAAGGAGAGTTGTTAAGGAAAAAAACTAGAACTAGCAGGCAGTTGAGTCCGGGACAGGAGAGAAGAAGCAGAGAAGGGGCAGAGTGTGGGAGCTGGGTGAATAGGAAAGCCGGAGAGAAAAGGAGAAGGCGGAACCTCAAGTGTGAAGCAATACTGGTGTGGGTCCGGTCTGTGGGTAGCCGTAGTGGGAGCCAGGTGAAGAGGATTAGCCGGGCACATCCCCACTGGAGGAGACGTCAGGAGCAGGTTTTTTTCCTCTCAGCCAAAAAGTGTGAAGTCACCTGAATTGTTGTGCCTCTGTGAAGAAAAGCGCGTAATAAAAATGCCTGCTGGTTCAATTGATCCATGTCTGCAGAGTCTCTGTACAACTGACGACGGCGTCTGCCCCACCAAGTCATCTCCTGTCCCCAAAGTGACGGCGGCACCAGGGGTAAGCCTAGCAGAAGGGGCCACGACTACAATCCCCGAGGCACCCCTGGCACCCCGTTACACTGCCCCTTTGAATTTTTCAACCTTTTCCCACATTTCAGGCTTCAAACATAAAGATAAAAATGTTAATGTTATGGTATGGTATGTTGTTATCAACAACAAGTGGGGGCACAATTGTGAAGTTGAATGAAATTTATTGCTTATTTTAAACTTTTATAAAAAAATAATAAACTGAAAATTGAGGCTTGCAATATTATTCAGCCCCTTTAAGTTAATATTTTGTAGCGCCATCTTTTGCTGCAATTACAGCTGCAAGTCACTTGGGGTATGTGATTGTCTTTCATCTGCTGATTGTATCTTCTTGGCTGACTAATAAGTTTGCGTGGCCAATCACTTTGTCTACGGTCCTCACATTTCTTTGTGACCTTCCTGATGAAGTATAACTACTTTGTCTTGTTGATGTGCTCAGTAGTACCACAGTATATGACCTTTGACGTGAAACCGTCTTCCACAACTTCACCTTTGTATCAGATTGTGGCTGTTCCTCACACAATTATAAAACTCGTACGCTTCTGTTTCAGTTAATGACTGTGTTTTAACTTTTGAAAATAATCATTATCACCAGTTTGTCATCACTAGATAATTATCTCTGACTTTGTGCAAGTAAATCTAGAAGAATTGATGCCAATTTGAAGGCAAACAGTAATCACACCAAATTCTGATTTGATTTAGATTTCTCTTTCATTTATTTACTTTGAATTTTGTTAAATGACACAAATATTTTTCAAATTGTCTCTCCAGGAAAGGAGACAAAAGGGTGCTTTACATGCTGCGACATCGCTAGTAATTGCTAGTGATGTTGCGTTAGCACCCGCCCCCGTCGTTGGTGCGATATGTGGTGATCGCTGCTGTAGCGAACATTATCGCTACGGCAGCGTCACACGCACTTACCTGTTCTGAGATGTCGCTGTGCCCGCCGAACAATCCCTCCTTCAAGGGGGAGGTGCGTTCAGCGTCACAGCGATGTCACAGCGGCGTCACGAAGCGGCCGCCCAATAGCAGAGGAGGGGCGGAGATGAGCGGCCGGAACATGCCGCCCACCTCCTTCCTTCCGCATTGCCAGTGGACACAGGTAAGGAGATGTTCGTCGCTCCTGCGGTGTCACACAGAAGCGATGTGTGATGCCGCAGGAACGACGAACAACCTCGCTACGTACAAGACAACGATTTTTGGTAAATGAACGACCTCTCATATAACAACGATTTTTGTCTTTTTTGCGATCATTTAAGGTCGCTCCTGCCTGTCACACCCTGCGATGTCGCTAACGGCACCGGATGTGCGTCACAAACACTGCAAAGGGGGAACATGGAGCGCACGGGGGAAACATGGAGCGCACGGGGGAAACATACAGAGCACAGGGCAAACATACACAGCACGTGGCAAACATGGAACGCATGGGGGAAACATGGGAGCACGGAGCAAACATGTGGAGCACGGGGCAAACATGGAGCGCACGGGGCAAACATGGAGAGCATGGGGCAAACATAGGGAGCACGGGGCAAACAGAGCACGGGGCAAACATACAGAGCACGGGGGAAACATGGGGAGCACGGGGCAAACATGGAGCGCACGGGGCAAACATGGAGAGCACGGGGAAAACATAGGGAGCACGGGGCAAACATGGGGAGCACGGGGCAAACATACAGAGCACGGGGCAAACATACAGAGCACGGGGCAAGCAAACAGAGCACGGGGCAAGCAAACAGAGCACGGGGCAAACATAGCTGCAAGGATGGGAGAAACATGCAAAGATGGAGAAAAACGTGCAAAGATGGGGAAACATGGCTGCAAAGATGGGGGGGAAACATGACTGCAAAGATGGGGGGGAAACATGGCTGCAAGGATGGGGGAAACATGCCAGGATGGGGTACATTTAGCAGGAAGCGGAACATGCCAGTAAGGGGTACATTTACCAGGATGGGGGATACATTTACCAGGATGGGGGGAAACATGAAAGGATGGGGGGAAATATGCCAGGATCCCCCTCACCATTTAGCAGGAAGGGTGACATTTATCAGGATGGGGTACATTTACCAGGAAAGGGGACATTTACCAGGATAAGGGAACATGCCTGGATGAGGTACATTTACCAGGATGGGGTCATTTAACAGCATGGGGGAACATGCCAGGATGGGATACATTTACAATGATGGGGTACATTTACCAGGAATGGGGTACATGCCGGGATGAAGGAACATTTACCAGGATGGGGCCATGATGGGGACAAATATACCAGAATGTAGGAAATATATATCAGGATGGGGACATGTTTACCAGGAAGTGGCCCAGGATGGGGGACATAACTTCAGAATGAAAGGGGAGGGGAGCAACTCGTACGTCTTTATGGGATTTCAGGATGTTCAGACTTTGAAATGTAGATGTGGATTACAGGGTGACATCTGATTGCATTCCAGGCTAAAATCTTTGTCTAATATGCTGCAATTTTTTTCCAGAGGGATCAATCCAACTGCTGTGTCTGGAAAGGGCAGGGACTCAGCTTCAATGTGTGGTAAGCACGAGCGTGATGCCCCCTGCTGGAGAGAAGAGAAGACGGCAAAGGTAAGGTTACAATCAATTATTTACATAATAGTTTTGGTTGGCACTTCGGAAAAAAAAAATGGGTTTAGGGATACAGTTTGGGCACTCGGCCTGTAAAAGGTTCGCCATGACTGACCTAGGATATATGCCAGATCAGAATCCCAATTTGCAGACACGGTATTTCGGGGTGATTGCCCCTCGTCACTGCAAAGTGTGGGTAACTGATCTAGCTTATAAAGAAGCTTTGTGGGGACCACGAGGGAAGACTATTCTCCTTACGGAGACCTGACAAACCAGTCTGGCTGTCAGTGGTGAGGGGATTTATAGCTGCAATGCCCCTCTGGGAATTATTCAAATTGTCTCTCCAGGAAAGGAGACAAACATTTTTTGAAATATTTATTTACAACATTTTTTCCTCACCTGCCTAAAAGTTTGCTCAATACTGTCCAAATAGTACTTCACCTAGGATGAGTGAAATTTTGGGGGGACTCGTTTGTTGTGGTGACAGAGGGACCACCGTTGTACAGAGTTAAATTACTGTAGGCAAGATGAAGTGGCTGAAACAAGGGTACAGATTTATTTACAGGGAGGAGATAAGCATATATGCAAGTGAACAGGGGTAAGTGTTCTGGTAAAAGTCAAGTTTAGCACATGACAAATTCTAGCTGGAGCACCCAAATTTTCATTGCCCCAGCTATAACAAAAATCAATTAAACAGTACCAACAGGCAAGTACAAAATATTCACAACGGCATTACGCTAACAACCTAGCTGGCCTCACTACTCAGGGCATGTGGTTTTCGTGCTCTGGCTTCTGAGGCCTATGCTACACCCTATTAAGTGCGCAGACTGGTAGAGACTCACTGTACAGTCGAAGAGGAACATGTCTACTCCTAGGGGCTCAGTGCTGTGATGCTCGTCGGTGCACCGTTGTCCTTGCATAGCAGGGAGGAACTCTTCTCTAACATGCCTGGGGTTTCCTGACTCCTCCAAGTAACGTCTTCTTCTCTTCCGATCCACCAACCTAGTAACGTCTCAATCCGGTGCTTGCTCGACAGTAACCAGGGCTTTCTCACTGTCAGGCTCGCTGTCCCTCTCGCAGCCATCACTGTACCTTTTCCCAAACCACTGTTCTTGGACAGACTACAGGCAGCATCTCTCGCACTCTCATGCGACCCAACTTCTGTTCCCGCGCAAACTCTTCATCCGCTCTTTCTCCAATTCCCGCACGTTTTGGACCGGGTTAGTCCAAGTCTGCAATTCACAGAGGGAGCGCTGGCTGAATCGGCTAGCCCATATAACACACAGAAAACAGGGAGCACCTCCTCTTAAAGTCTTAACCATTTTGTATGGGCGATGTACATATATATATATAGTATACAAATATAGGTACATACAGTGAGGAAAATAACTATTTGATACACTGCCGATTTTGCAAGTTTTCCCACCTACAAAGAATGGAGAGGTCTGTTCTTTTTATCATTCAACTGTAAGAGACATAATCCCCCCCAAAAATCCAATAAATCAAATTGTTTGATTTTTGAATAATTGATTTGCTTTTTTTGCATAAATAAGTATTTGATTGTGGCGCCCCTGACGCCTCAGACGCCACAGGGTACTGCATCTGATTAAGAGTGCTGTACTCATCAGGGTAAGAGGGGGTTACCCACTGGTGTTTGGAGCTTTACACAACATCTTGTGCTCATATCAAGTTACACAAGCAGGAAACCAGGTGCTTTCACACAGAAACTAGAGCAGAGGTGGTTACCATGGCAGTGGGAAATTCCAGGTCAGGGTGAGTCACCAGAGGGTGGGGGCACTAGGAGTGAGGAGAAAGAGCAGACAGGAAATCACTTGAGATCAGCCTGAGATAGAAATGAATCAACAGTCATGGGTGGTGTGCTGAACCAGATCCCCTCAGGGAGACTACCTGAAATGAGTGCTTAGGAACTAGTCCAGGGAAATGGAGAAAGAGTACCAGAACATCATAGACTCGTAGAAGTGGGCAGACTGGAGGAAACCGGTTCCGGGTGGACTGGGAGTAATTGAGACCACTGGGGGAGCCTGTGAGACCGAGGAGGACACAGCATCTGAGGGGAAGCTGAACCACTCCCTCGGAGGTCGGCGCAGTCAGGTTGCAGAGCTCTAGGATGGCCCATATTTTGTGTTGCTTCATCAGATTCTGCAGGGTCGTGGGTAGACTAGATAGTCCCCGGGCTGACCCCATTTGGAATGGGACACAAAGTGGAACTGGAGTCCCTAAGTTGCTTCACGCCACAGGGATCCACATTACACGACGAGCACAGAGGAGAAAGGTCTTACATGTTCACGGACACCGGTGGTAGCTCCTTGCTTACCTGGGATTGGCTGGGGCCCAGCACGGCGGTGACCGGTACCCCGAGGGCAGCCTTTGAAAGAACTGTAAGTAAAAGTTATGGACCCGCAGTCGCTGCATCGGCCTGTTATTACTGGCGCTGTCGCCCCGCACTTTGACACCAATGGCCCCCTCCCCCGGTCGCCACCGACCTCCCCGGGGCTTGCTCCACCTGTGGGGAGTTGGACTACCTGAGCTGCGTGAATACCAGCCCCGGAGGAGAGCAATATCTCACGCCGGCAGCTGATCCCTGGCCGCGCACCACGGATGGCACTGCAAAGCATCCCCCATCCCCATCCAACACCGCTCCTGGGAGAGGAAAAAGTTGCAGGGAGGGTCTGCGGTGGAGGAGGCCGAGATCCCTGTCGACCACCGCAACTGGTGACACACTAACCAGGGACCCTTCACCCTCCTTCCATCCCCTTTTTACACCGGACACCCTAGCATCTGTCTTTACATGTAGCTGATGGGGCCACGGAGCCGAGTCAGGCCAGTCACAGCGAACCCCACGAAACGACTGGCCCAGTGATGAGTAACCCCTGAGACCCCGTGGGGTGCTACATGATCACCTACCAACCAGCAAGAATTCTGGCTCTCACAGACCTGTTATTTTTTTCTTTAAGAAGCTCTCCTACTCTGCACTCATTACCTGTGTTAATTGCACCTGTTTGAACTAGTTACCTGTATATAAGACTCCTGTCCACGCTCAATCAATCACACTCCAACTTCTCCATCATGGCCAAGAGCAAAGAACTGTTTAAGGACACCAGGGACAAAGTTGTAGACCTGAACAAGGCTGTGATGGGCTACATGACAATAGGCAAGCATTTTGGTTTGAAGGCAACAACTTTTGACACAGTTATAAGAAGATAGAAGAAATACAAGATGAGAGTCAATCTTACTCGGTTTGGGGTTCCATACAAGATATTTCCTCGTGGTGTAAGGATGATTCTGAGAAAGGTCAGGAATCAGCCTAGAACTACATGGGAGGAACTGGTCAATGACCTGAATAGAGCTGGGACCACAGTCTCAAAGATTATAGTTAGTAATACACTACATCATCTTGAATTGAAATCCTGCAAGGCATGCAAGGTCCCCTTGTTGATGCTAGCACATGTCCAGGACCATTTGAAGTTCACCTATGACCATCTGGATGATCCAGAGGAGGCATGTGGTCAGATGAGATCCAAATAGTATTTTCTGGTATCAACTCCACTCGCCATGTTTGGAGTAAGAAGAAAGATGAGTGTAATCTCAAGAACACCATATCAACCATGAAGCATGGGGGTTGAAACATCATACTTTGGCGGTGCTTTTCTGCAAAGTAGACAGGACGAATGCACCTTATTGAAGGGAGGATGGATGGGGTCAAGTATCTCAAGATTTTGGCCACCAACCTCCTTCCCTCAGTAAGAGCATTGAAAATGGGTCCTAGCTGGGTCTTCCAGCGTGATAATGACCTGAAACAGACACCCAGGGCAATTAAGGAGTGGCTCCATATGAAGCATTTTAAGGTCCTGGAGTGGCCTAACCAGTCTTC
>NW_027444238.1:0-26519 GCF_048569485.1 Anomaloglossus baeobatrachus
TACGCAAAACTGCCCTAATCACGTCATCCAAAGGTCCAAATTTGAAACTGAAAATAAATCTTTTCGGACTATTTTTCTTGTCATTGGTGTGATCACGCTGGACAGGGACCGTGGGACCGGATCTCACTCTCTCAAAAGCAGTGTCGACCAGCCTCTTAGGATAACCCCTCTGTTGTAACCTATCTTTTAGATCGGCTGACTGTTGAAAAAATGACTCATCTGTATTGTTGACCCTACGAACCCTCAAAAATTGGCTGTAAGGGGTACTTCACACACAGCGAGATCGCTACCGAGATCGCTGCTGAGTCACGTTTTTTGTGACCTCATTAGCGATCTCGCTGTGTGTGACACTGAGCAGCGATCTGGCCCCTGCTGTGAGATCGCTGTTCGTTACACACAGTGCTGGTTCGTTTTTTTTATTGTTGCTCTCCCGCTGATAAGCACACATCACTGTGTGTGACAGCGAGAGAGCAACAATCCTGAATGTGCAGGGAGCAGGAGCCGGCGTCTGGCAGCCTGCGGTAAGCTGTAACCAAGGTAAACATCGGGTAACCAAGGTGGTTACCCGATATTTACCTTCATTACCAGCCTCCGCAGCTCTCATGCTGCCAGTGCCGGCTCCTGCTCCCTGCACACGCTAAGTTAAGCGGTGTGAGCTGGTAACTAAGGTAAACATCGGGTAACCATACCCGATGTTTACCTTAGTTACCAGTGTCCGCAGCTTCCAGACGCCGGCTCCGTGCAAGCGCAGCGTCGCTTGCACGTCGCTGCTGGCTGGGGGCTGGTCACTGGTGAGATCTGCCTGTTTGACAGCTCACCAGCGACCATGTAGCGATGCAGCAGCGATCCTGACCAGGTCAGATCGCTGGTCGGATCACTGCTGCATCGCTAAAGTGTGAAGGTACCCTAAGGCAAGGCCGTCTTAGTGTACAATGGGTGAGCACTTTTATAGTGTAAGAGTGAATTAGAAGCCGTAGGCTTCCTAAACACCTGGGTGTGAATTACACCATCCCTGATGGAAACATCAACATCCAAAAAACTGAGGGTGTTGCCACCAAATGAGGAAGTGAAGGACATATTCATTGTATTGACGGTGTTGAGATGGTGTACAAAACCCGAGAATAAAGTCTCCGGACCGTCCCATACAATGAATATGTCATCCACATACCTCAGATAGTGGCGAATATACCTCAGATAAGGATTGGTGTCAGAGAAAACGTATTCGCATTCGAAGGCGCCCAAAAAAATGTTGGCCATGGCACATGAGATGGGGGTACCCATGGCGGTACCCCCGCACTGCAGGTACCATTGGTCCAGAAACGTGAAAGCATTCTTGGATAACACAAAATCCAGGGCTTCACCCACGAAATTGCAAAAAAGATCACTCTTACCACATTTGGCTACCATATCCTTCACGGCCTCCATAATCCTTAAATGGAGGAAGTTTGGAATCACCAGAACGTTTCCTAGACCTGACCATCCAGCCAAACTGAGCAATCGTGGGAGAAGAGCCTTGGTGAGAGAGGTAACGAAGAACCCCAAGATCACTGTGGTTGAGCTCCAGAGATGCAGTTGGGAGATTGGAGAAAGTTCCACAAAGTCAACTATCACTGCAGCCCTCCACCAGTCAGGCCTTTATGGCAGAGTGGCCCGACGGAAGCCTCTCCTCAGTGCAAGACATATGAAAGCCTGCATAGAGTTTTCAAAAAACACATGAAGAACTCCCAGACTATGAGAAATAAGATTCTCTGGTCTGATGAGGAGAAGATACCACTTAGAATTATGACCAAAAAGTTGTATGTGTGGAGAAAACCAGGCACTGCTCGTCACCTGCACAATACAATCTCAACAGTAAAATATGGTGGTGGCAGCATCATGCTATGGTGGTGTTTTTCAGCTGCAGGGACAGGACGACTGGTTGCAATTGAAAGATGAATGCGACCAAGTACAGAGATATTCTGGAAGAAAACCTCTTCCAGAGTGCTCTGGACTTCAGACTTGGCCAAAGGTTCACCTACCAACAAGACAATGACCCTAAGCACACAGCTAAAATAACAGAGGAGTGGCTTCAGAGTAACTGTGTGACCATTCTTGACTGGCCCAGCCAGAACCTTGACCTAAACCCTATTGAGCATCTCTGGAGAGACATGAAAATGGCTGTCCACCAACATTCACCATCCAACCTGACGGAACTGGAGAGGATCTGCAAGGAAGAATGGCAGAGGATCCCCAAATCCAAGTGTGAAAAACTTGTTGCATCCTTCCCAAGAAGACTCATGGCTGTACTAGCCCAAAAGGGTGCTTCTACTCAATACTGAGCAAAGGGTTTGAATACTTATAACCATGTGATATTTCAGTTTTGTTTAATACATTTGTAAAAATGTCTACATTTCTGATTTTTCTCTGTCAAGAATGAGGAAAAAAATGAACTTTTTGAAATTTACCAAATGGCTGAAATGAGTGAAAAATTTAAAGGGGTCTGAATACTTTCTGTACCCACTGTAGATATGATAGAGATGATAGATACAGTAGACAGCTAAGGCTGCTTTCACACTATGTTTTTTAACATGCGTCCTGAACATTTTTTTGCTGCAAAAGCGGATCCAGTACAAATGCGTTTTCATTTCAATGCCGGCTATGGCTGGTCTTAATGCCCCCGCCGACATCTCCCAGGAGCCTCTAAGGTAGCCATCCGCTCTCCTATCCAGTTGGTCCTTGAGGCTACCTAGGTCCTCAAAGTGGAAGATTTCTTTGCTGACTTTGCCACCGCCACATCACTCTTGGGACTTCTATCCCAGAGGGAGGCGTCGTCATCATCATCATTGAATGGATATTTCGTCTTAAATGACGAGGATAGGGTAGTTTTTCTATCTTGCCTTCTCTATTGCTCCTCCTCTAGTTTCTTGACCCTGTCATTGACCGGGAAGGAGCACCTTTTCTTTTGTTCCAGCCCCTTTAACATGAGGTCTTCAAGGGATTTGGGTCCCTTAGTGTCCACTAGCCCCATGGTAAATCTCACCGCGTTGACTAGGCAGTTGACCTCTGCTCCGGGAAAACAAGTCCTGCCTCTGGGATCTTCATCTGACGATGAGGAAGAAGAGGCACCTGAACCTGAGTCTGAAACTTCCCCAGAGAGAACAATAATGGTGTTTGGTAAATCTTCAGTATTTTTAGCCTATCCATACTATTTTGCTGATTTTGAACCAAAATTGTGCACATTTCTGATACAAAATGTCACAGTTTATGCTATTCACTACACCACAGCTTTTCATCTTGGACATGCCACCATGTTGGCCACGGACTAGTAAGTGTCTAAAATGCATAAGTATAGTGAAAGTCATGAAAACGTTTTATGGCTTTAAAATCAAATTTTGCCTACTAAATTTACCCCAATCTATGGTCAATTCAACTTTCACATATAGCAAATGTTATGTGATTCATACTCCCTGAAGGAAGCAACTTACATTTTACTTGCCCTCTTTTATACAAATATTAGATTCATATAAAGTAGACATGCTATCTTTCTTCTGCTGTGAGAGCTTATATCTTTCATAGTGCACAGCTTGATCCAATGGAACTCTGCCTCCAGATCCTGGCTAAAAGTGTAAAGAGAAATGTTAACACTTACCATCCCAGTCAGATCTCTCCAGCCCATTGATTTCCATACAGCAGTCAGGTGCTTACCTACCTCCCTTCCACTCAGTTCCTCATAGAGCTTTTAGAAGTCCTGTATAATCGGAAAATGCCCAGGTAACCAGCATTGGACGTTTTCAGAGCAGTTCTCCTAATAAAGTCTCTCACTTTCCTGAGCGGTGTGCTTGTTCAAATGTTTGGATATTTGAATATGTAATTATAGGAATAATGGTGCAAACTCAGAACAAACTGACACAACATTAATGTGCAGTAGTAGCACAAAGCTCTTGGATGAGAACTGGCATAAAAAAAGGTTGCCTGCCCCACAAGCAACAAGCAAATAAGGAGACGGCATAGCTTTAAGCTGCTCAAGAGACAACTTGAGAATGTCCCATATCAATTACATGCAGACAGAATTATTTCATAGCCACATAAGATAAGGCCTACACTGAAGTTTTGTCTGCATGCAGATCCCCTTCGATTTTCAGATAAAGTGGTTGCCCTTTCGCTAGGAAAAGTGGCATGTTCAGTTTTCCCCCATGTGGTACTGTATTACTAGCCTTTATAGCATAGTCTTTGACTCATAATGAGCTGCAGGAAATTTTATTTTACCATTATTTTTCAATATTGAGATATCTCCACAAATGAAGAGTGTAATGGAAGGCAATGATTCTATACAGTGTGTCCACCCATATCCTGTCCACCGCCATTAACTTGAGAACGACGGCAGCTATAGGAATAGAAGTGGTGTCTAGGTATCGTAAAGTAGCCATGCGCTACGCAATAAAACCACCTATTGCGCCACCTGGTGGAAAACAACGGAGTTAGCATTTTTATCTTGAATACGAATCGGCACCTTGCATACAGAAATGCTATGATTAGAACGTGTAAAACTTACAAGGCTGTGGACGTGAAGCGATACCTCATGGAGACCTTCCTACAAGTCATTGGGTGTGGTGGCTGAGTGGAGTGGCCTCCACGCTTACCTGACCTGACCCCGTTGGACATCTTTCTGTGAGGTCACATCAAACAGCAGGTGTATGCGACTCCTCCACCAACATTGCAGGTCCTACGACGTATCACAGATGCTTGTGCAAACGTGTCACTTACCATATTGCACAACGTGCAGCAAGATACAGTATGCTATCCAGAGTCCAGATGTGCATTGCAGCTGACGGTGGCCACTTTGAGCATCAACGTTAAATGAGCGCCATATGAGTGACCAGCATTCAATGTTTTGGGGGGGTCATGAGTTTCATATCATAGCATTTCTGTATGCAAGGTGTTAATTCGTATTGAATTGATGATGCCCTACAATTTTTTTTAATTCACTTTTTATCCACTATCTCGTTCTATTTTCAAGATAAAAATGCTAACTCCGTTGTTTTCCAACAGGTGGCGCAATAGGTGGTTTCATTGCATAGCGCATGGATACTTTACTATACCTAGACACCACTCAAGTTAGTGGCGGTGGACAGGATATAGGTGGACACACTGTATATGAAGTGGCCTAACGTATACATGGAAAGAGTTGACCTCCAGTAGTCCAACAAGTCACAGCTTTCTATACAATTTTAATATACTTTATTTTTTTTTTTTAGCATATAAATAGTCACAGTTGTAGCGGGAACATATTCATTCACATCAGTTACTACAGAATTTTGTGACAGGGACATACACAAGCTGAAGTCAATGTAAGAATTTATACATACCAAAGTTAAATGTCATGTACTTATTTTGAAAAAAAAATGTGGACTTTGTGACTAAATTGTGACTAAATTTAAGACTTTAACAACATATTTCAGGACTTTGGAGGGAAAACCTCAATGCTCAGAAGTAACAAATAAACAGAAAGAATATATAAAATTCATGCAAAAGATACATTGGAGTGCAACAAAGTCTGCAAATAATTACTGACAAAAGGAAAACAGAGTCACAACAATAATCTTGTAAAACCTTTAACATTTTTAGGAAAATGCTTGTTACTTTGCCCACATTCCAGACAGAATACTCAGCTGGACGAATCGGTAGTATATTGTTCAAGTTTCTCTAAATGTAATGTCAGCCGGATTTGTGTATGTGTCAGTAGCTCTTGGGGAGACAATTCCATCTCTACCTGTATAGTCCACTATTCTGTTCTTCTGTTACTGAAAAATTGTTGTAAGGCTAAAGGGCTCTGGGCACGACAACGCATGTTTCCATTCCACTGTTTTTTTTCCTTCTTACGCGTCCTCTGAGGCAACTTCTCTCGGTGCACTGTGAGATGAGACGGCGCATGCACAAAAGCACACTGGAGCCAATACTCACAGTAGAGAAAGCACAGTGCAGGCAAACCATCTGAGCATGTGCAAGATTGGGATCTGCGCTGCTTGTCCATAACACAGCATTAAGTCAATGCTTAGGCTGGTTTCACACATTCGGCTTTTCGCCGGTTTGCCGGATTTGGCGCACGCCAGTACAGTGTATACAGTACAATGGCAGCGCCGCAAAGTCCGGGTCACATGACAGCATGTGACCGGAGCTTGTCGCGCTGCCATTGTACTGTATACACTGTACTGGCGTGCGCTGAATCCGGCAAACCGGCGAAAAGCTGGATGTGTGAAACTAGCCTAAGTGTGAATAGAGCTAAGGAGGCTGAGGCTTGGAATGTGCTTTATCACGTTTTTAAAAAATTCAAGAACATATGAACAGTTTGGAGGATGAAATTCTGCTGACAATGTCTTTAAATGCGTTATCTAATATTAGTGTCGCTTCTTGTGCAGAGTAAGTGTTCTCTTTTCTATGTGTTTTGTCTGGTTTATGCAGCTCTTTTTTTTTATTCAAATGCAAGTATTTTTCCTCTTGAAATTATTATTTTTTTGCCATTGGGTTCAGTTAAACATTTTTCACTGTTTACATTCTATATCCTCTGTACTTGTCTGTGTATTGATGTCTGCCAATGAATCAACTGAGAATCTGTCAGCAAGCTGTTTTGGTGGGAGAGTTTATAACTCTTATGTTGACTCCTCTCAGCTGATTTATGGCCATTTGCATGTTAAGCTGGGGTCACACATAACGACGACGACAACGACGTAGCTGCAACGTCACCATATTCTGTGACGTAGCAGCGACCATCGATGATCGTTAGTAAGCTGTCAAACATGTTAGAAAAAGCAGCGACGGAGCAGCGATCATAGCGACGTCGACGGTCGTTGTGTGGTTTCAGACGTAGCGTAGCGTCGCTGCTGCGGTGTCAAACACAAGGATTATCAGCTTATCAGCATGGCGCAGCGGGATAGCAGCGATCAAAAAATGACTTCGAGCATTCAGGAGCGAGCAACGATTTCGCAGCAGGGGTCTGATCGTTGTTATGTGTCACACACAGCGACGTCGCTGTTGAGGTCGCTGCAACGTCACAGAATATGGTGACGTTGCAGCGACGTCGTTGTCGTCGTCGTTATGTGTGACACCAGCTTTAAACTGTACAATCTGGTGGCAAATCAGCGGAGATAAGGAAGCGTTACATACTCTCCCCTCAGAACAAGCTTATTGTGAATTGACAGCAGCCAGACAAGCAACATGCAAGGACAACACAGAGGCTAAAGAGGGCATTCAATGTTACATTTTTAATGAAACCCAATTACAAAAAGGATTCATAGCCAAAAATACATTCATGTAAATGGAATCTGTCATTAGAATCACCATCCTAGGCAGTCGTTAGGGGCATGTAAGTCACTGGAAGCTGAATAAAATGATAATTTGATATCTGTGATCCAAAGTTTTATTTCAGAGAAACCCACGTGTTTCTCATAAGTAAATGAGCTGTTCCAGGCTATGGGCCGGACACTGATCCACATGAGAATCTGCCTCCAGAGATTACTGTAAAGAGAAGGGGGGAAGTATGATGTCCACTGTCTGCTCTCACTGCAGAGCTGTGTGTGATTATAAGGGTACAGTTCCACTTGCGCACAGCTTCTGATGAGAGAGCATTTGAAGTGATACGCTAATGACCCGATGCTGCGGGTGTCAGCCGAGGGTCATGCAGCTGTGATACGATCTTGCGATCGTATTACAGCTGCAGAGGAGAGGGGGAGCACTTTCTTCATCTCCTTTGCTGCCTGTCTCTGCGTACATCGTACTGCGGTCAGATGACATGTGAGTGCAGTGTGATGTTTCACACACTCACATAGACTTGTCTGGGGGTACGTGAGCCAAAAATCGCTGCCAAATGCAGTATGTTGGGATTCATTTCTCAAGCCTATATGGCATGAGAAATCAATCGTAGATGGACACTGCTCCATAGTTTTGCATTGGTGCTAGTGCAATCCGATGTTTTATCGGATTGCACTAGTCTGTGCAAAAGGCAAGTGGAACCGTACCCTAATTGACACTTCTGCAGGTGTCCCCTCTCAGCTTCATCCTCTATCTCACAGGCAGACAGGGTTGTAATATTGTTGCAATACAGCAGAGTTGTGAGAAATGCAGAAAGTGTGTTTGTAAGGGCAGGGGCAAACGGCCATATTTTCGGACAAAGTGCAATACAACAAAACATCAGATTGCTCTCAGACCAATGTTGGTGTGTGGGGCCTTTCACGTCAGAATTTTTCCTTGTACAGTGTATGTCCATGGAAATAAAAATCGTTGCATGTCTGACTTTGATCCAATATTAAGATCGCACTCGGAAAGCATTCAGATGACATCAGAGAGCAGACTGATTTTCACAGACTAACAGAATATAATAATAAAGTTTATTTTTATAGCACCAACACATTCCGCAGCACTTTACACTTGTACAGAGAAGTAGTACATAATTCAACAGCTACAGTTGGGAATGAGGGCCATGGTCACAAGCTTACAATCTATGGGGCAATATGGGGACATCGAAGGTAGAACGTACTTTCAGTGTCTAGTCTGGCCATCATTTTGATAAATAATGGATTTCATATAAAGTTGAATGATTTGGTCATCAGACCTTTTAAGTGTACTTATGTGCCATTGGTTGTATGGAGGATGTGAGGACAGAAATAGGAGACATGGTTATGAATAGCATTTAAAAGGAAGGAAATGTTGTTCTCCATCTTCCTCACATAGTGTGTTCTGATTCTCTCATCTGAGAGAATCAGCGCACACTATACTAACACTCTGATTAAATTCTGATCAAACTTTCATCAGTGTCATTTGCATAATTGTCCGAATTCTCTCGGATAAGAAGATCTACGACTGTCTGCCCCTGCCTTTAGACAAAGTTCAGTTGTACTGATCCGTGTTAGTTACCGGTCTCACACTGGTAATGCCCCCTTTCGTATAAAACAAGCTCTGGAGGCAGATTCTCAGGGAGATCAGTGTCCGGTCCATAGCCTGTAACAGCTCATTTACATATAGGATTTTTTTTTCCGATTTCTCTGGAATAAGTCATCATCAGATCGCAGATATCAATATAGCATTGCATTCAGCTTTCTATTACTTACATGTCCATATAAACAGCTTAGGAGGGCTGATCCTACTGATAGAGTCTCTTTAAGTGAAGAAGGAAAAAAAATGCTTCAGAAAATGTAAATATCATACGTACATATACTTTGCACACACATTTTATAATATATATATATATATCTCTATATATATATATATATATACATATATATGTACACACACACACACACACATGTATGAGCCCTAAGGGTGTGCGGCCACGATCAAGGAATAGCAGCGTTTTGGATGTGGCGTGTTATCCCTGTGTCCAAACTGCTGAGTTGTACAGTACAAGAACAGTGGATGGGTATCTGCATTCTCCTGTGGACAACACTCACATCTCGGCAGAAGACACGCTGCGGGTCCAGATCATGGGCACGTGCTCTAAGAGTATTTTTTTTTTTTTGTGGAGAATAAAGAAAATGGATTCCTTTCCCAGAGATCAGATGACAGTACCAGTTATACCTGAGCTGTCAGGTCGCATAAATGTCTGCAGTTCCACTGTATACAGAGACCAGAAATAAAGTGACACATTTTACTTTAGGTGTAAATTGTGAAGAAAGTGTCACAAACAGTAGAAGTTAAGCATTTACCAAAGGTACTCAACTTTGATGTAGTTTAACTGTGAAATAGAGCTCAAAAGGTAAAGTTTTCCTTTAACATATTTTTGTCAGAAGTGTCTTACCATAAAAAAAATGTCTCAAGAAGCCTTTATACTTTATGACAGGAATATACGTGCCGTCTTTGACTGAAATATGACATTTCCTAGCGTGGACACTTTTAAACAGGAGTCTAGGTGGCGTCTGCATATTCCATCCATCATTAATGCATAAAGTATCTTATTAAGCAAAAAAAAAGTTTAATAGAAGCATAGAAAACTTTTTTCTCCAAAACACGAGAATATGGAAAAATATGATTATACCAGTGTAAGACCAATACATCCCGTACTGCCATAATACCCAATACAATGCGCTTGTAAGGCAGATATGAGGTGTACTTCAAAGTGCAGCTTAAAAATAGACATCAGAACATCGGTACTGCCCCAGATTTCCCAGCAATCCCTACAATGGTGAGCGAATGCACCCACATGAAAGCTTCTGACAGTTCCAGGTGCTCAGCAGCTAAAAAGTCATTAACACATCCCGCTCCTGTACACTGGTGTGAAAAGGTTTCCCGAAAATAAAGGAGTGAAGTCCTGGTTTGATCTTTTCAGCTAAAGACATCACAATGTTGAGATCGCCATCTGCTGTCAGATCCAGATCAGTCTTCAGGTTACGCAGGGATTTGAAAACTTTCTTACCCTTTTGTCTAAAGGAAAGAAACAAAACATATATTGCATCAGTGAACTGCGTGATGTAATGGCGTTAACCAGGCATACTTGTAAATGCAAGCAGGTCACTTCCACACTGAGATCATGGCTTGTTAGCTAACCTGAGAGGCAAGTGTAAATATATTCTTACACTTTCCCAAGTTTCCTTCAAACACTTAAGAGGTGTCTGCATTGTTTCTAGATGATACCTGCATTTCACTGCAGATTCACAAGATTGCTTCTGTGGATGAACAGGACCTGGAGCAAAGTGAACTACTATTCAGAAATTCAGCTAAGACACTATTGGCAGCAAAGCAAATAGCATGCTCTTCTAATGGCAGCTGTGCCACGATACATATTGGCATACTGACTGGCAGCAGCGGGTCAAGTTCTGTCTTGAGCTGGAAAAAAACGTCTCCTGGACCTTTCTTCATATAGAATCTAACCTATATGTGTTTTTTTGTTAGGACCACTACAGGCCCAGCTTTACACCAACAAAAAGTGAACAACTTTATCAGGGTGGCTCTGTAGTCCCTTTTACCAGAAGAAATAGCGCAGCATGCAACACTTATATTTTTCCCAAAATAGACACCATGATGGAAACTCAAAAGAATCTCATTGTCAGGGGGTCACAGTTGGGTACTGTGATGGACCAGTCGTCTGGCGGAATTATTTTCTCCTGATTCTATAACTAAAAACAAACCACATAAAAAACAAACAAAATCTCTAAAATCACACGTGAATTTTGCTTTAGTAGTCTGATATAATCTGATTTCCTCCGTCAGTGTATTGGAAATCTGCCATTTTATTAGCCTTCAGCCAATAATGGTTCTTTGCATTCTTCGTCTAATATGGATTATTTTATGTGTATATTATAGGGGTCGCTTAAGGGGTACTTCACACACAGCGAGATCGCTACTGAGATCGCTGCTGAGTCACGTTTTTTGTGACCTCATTAGCGATCTCGCTGTGTGTGACACTGAGCAGCGATCTGGCCCCTGCTGTGAGATCGCTGCTCGTTACACACAGCCCTGGTTCGTTTTTTTATTGTTGCTCTCCCGCTGATAAGCACACATCGCTGTGTGTGACAGCGAAAGAGCAACAATCCTGAATGTGCAGGGAGCAGGAGCAGACAGCCTGCGGTAAGCTGTAACCAAGGTAAACATCGGGTAACCAAGGTGGTTACCAGATATTTACCTTCGTTACCAGCCTCCGCAGCTCTCACGCTGCCAGTGCCGGCTCCTGCTCCCTGCACACGCTAAGCTAAGCGGTGTGAGCTGATAACTAAGGTAAACATCGGGTAACCATACCCGATGTTTACCTTAGTTACCAGTGTCCGCAGCTTCCAGACGCCGGCTCTGTGCAAGCGCAGCGTCGCTTGCACGTCGCTGGGGGCTGGTCACTGGTCGCTGTTGAGATCTGCCTGTTTGACAGCTCACCAGCGACCATGTAGCGATGCAGCAGCGATCCTGACCAGGTCAGATCGCTGGTCGGATCGCTGCTGCATCGCTAAAGTGTGAAGGTACCCTAAGAAAGAACATTTATCACCTATCCACAGGATCAAAGGGAATTTGTCTGCTGAGCCCATGAACAACAAACACACACAAGAACGAAGTCCAAAAGTCCCCTGTGTAAATACAGCAATAGTACCATGCTTATAGACAGTAGATGGTCGCACACATGTTCACTAATGTTCTGCTAATTCAGTGGGCTTTGGAACCCCCCATAACCGTGATTGCAGTCACTGCAATATTTTTAATTTTTAGTTGTCATTAGTTTACTCCCGTTGGGTTTATTAAAGGTCTCTTCTTCAGATCTCCCAAATAATCCACTCTTGAGTCCTCTTGCGTATGACAAAGATCCTCCGCTCTACCTATAGATGTGGGTCACAGAATCCCAATGCTTTCTAAGGTTTTCTTTAGCAGACAGTACACTTTATAGAAGTCATTCTATTAAAATAAAAACTGAAGTGCGCATTGCTCACCCTCCCCAGGTGCCATGCCATGCTGAGTCTGTGCCGCTGCTCCCGATGCCTGTTATTGTTTGTAGCGCTGACATCACGTCAACAGCGCTGCAGCACATTAACCTCATAATGACGGCCGTACGACTTAAAGCGGCGGCAAAACAGGATACTTATTCTGTTCCGCCGCTTTAAAGCGGCGGCCCGAAAAAACCCTGTAGCGCCCCTCAGCGACCGAAAATCTCGGGGGTTTCAGCTACCGGGGGTAGCTGAGACCCCCCAGATTATGAATCGGGGTGTTTTTTTTGGACCCCGATCATGTGATCGGCGGTATACACTGTATACCGACGAACACATGAAAAAAAAAGAAGAAATGGCCGGTAAAACTGATTTCTTTTTCATCTGACATGATCAAACATGTCAGATGAGAAAGAAATCTAAACCCCTAGTGCCCCCAAAGCCCCTGGTACCGGAGAGTCCCCCCACCACCCCTACCCCCCCTCCGGAGCACTCAAAATGGCGCCGAAGCGCACAGAAAACTGCCGCCGGCGCCGGCTCTGCATTCATTTCCCTCCGATCTGAAATGATCAAACATTTCAGATCGGAGGGAAATGTCCTCCCCCTGACCCCTCCTACGGTCCACCGGAGCCCTCTGGTCACCGGAGCCCCCTCCGGTTCTCCAGAGACACCCCCCCTCCCCCCTCCGGAGCGTGGAAGATGGCGGCGCGCAGCGCACAGCGCGCGGCCGCATTCATTCTGCACTTTCTGCCGCGTGTGACACGTCACATGCGACAGAAAGGTGTCCCCAGGTCCCGCTAGGTCACCCCCCGTCACCCCCCCCCAGCCCCCGGTCTTACGTTACCTGTCTGGTGATCCGTCCCGCGATCACGCCGCCTCCTTCTTGAATGCTGGCGGCGCATGCGCAGACAGCGGCTGTCAGCTGGATCCCTGCAAGCAGGGACGCTGACGTCGCTGCTGCACAGGCTGCTCCACTGTGGACCGGGGGAGAGTGAGTGCAGTAATCTGCAGCCACACTCCTCACATGAAGAGACTGCTGTTCCAGAAAATGGGGGGTACGTTCTGTGAGCGTGCCCCTCATATTCTGGAATGAGGTTACTGCAGGTCACTCTGCCCTAAGTTGGACCGGGGCAGTGTGAGTGCAGTATTCTCAGATTACTGCACCCACACTGCTCATGGAGAGCTTGCTCTTCCAGAAAATGGGGGATACGTTCCCTGAACGTGCCCCCCATATTCTAGAAGATCCAGAGTCGGCGTGGGACCTCCAAAATGGATTACAGCGACCGGAATTTCTTTATTTTCAATAAATTGGGGAAAGAGGAATGTTTCGGGGAGTGTTTTTTCAAAAAAATTTTTTTTTGTCTTTATTTTTTTCTATTACTGACTGGGTTAGTGATGTCGGGTATCTGTTCAGATGCCGTGACATCACTAACCCCAGGGCTTGATGCCAGGTGACATTACAGCTGGTATCAACCCCATATATTACCCCGTCTGCCACCGCACCAGGGCGCGGGATGAGCTGGGGCGAAGCGCCAGGATTGGCGCATCTAATGGATGCGCCACTTCTGGGGCGGCTGCGGCCTGCTATTTTTAGGCTGGGAAGAGTCCAATAACCATGGCTATTCCCACCCTGAGAATACCAGACCCCAGCTGTCCGCTTCACCTTGGCTGGTGATCTAATTTGGGGGGGACCCCACGGTTTTTTTTTTTTTTAAAAACGCCTGGGGAGCCCTCCAAATTGATCACCAGACAAGGTGAAGCTGTCAGCTGTGGTTTGCAGGCTACAGCTGTCTGCTTTACCCTAGCTGGCTATCAAAAATAAAGGGGACCCCACGTCGTTTATTTTAATTATTAATTTTTTGGGGGGCTAAATACAAGGCTAGGCACCCTTTAGTGCCACATGAAAGGCACTAAAGGGCGCCAGCTTAGAATATGCAGCGGGTGGGACGTTATATATGTTTGACATCTATCCATTCATCCATTGTAGCATTTTAGGCTGTGCGCCCATAATCGGGATTTGCAGCGTTTTGGGCGCAGAGTGTGTCCATAGTGTGTCCCTGTGTCCATAGCGCTGCGTTGTGCAGTAGAAGCACAGTGGAAGGATTTTTAGAAATCCCATGCCCAATGTGCTTGCCCAATGTGCTTCTTTTCTCCGCAGCATAAACTGACCTGTGGCGCAGCTTCCCGAGCCTCAGCATGTCAATTTATGCTGCGGAGATGAGTGTTCTCTGCAGGTAGCATAGAGCTCCACAGCGGCCTGAACCCAAATCGTGGGCATGGGCAGCTGCGTTCTCCCGTGGACAACACTCACATCTCTGCAGGAAGGCTGACACGGTGTACTAGACGCCGTGTCGCTGGATCATGGCCACATAGCCTAAAAGTGAGACATTTGTTGCTACAGCAACATTTTTGTGAAGTACCTGTGGATTCAAAATGCTTACTATACTCCTGAATAAAATCCAGTTTCCAAAATGGAGTCACTTGTGGGGGGTTTCTAATGTATAGGTACCCAAGGGGCCCTGCAAACGTGACATGCTGCCCGCAATTTATTTCAACTTTTCCAGAATTCAAATGGTGCTCCTTTCGTTCCAAGCCTTCCCATTTGTCCAAACAAAGGTTTCAGACCACATGTGAGGTATCACCGCGCTTATAAAAAGTGGTTAACAAACCTTGAGGTCAAATTTTTGGAATTACCTCTTGAAAAGGTGAGAAAATTGATGCTAAAGCAACATTTTTGAGAAAATTATTAAAATTTTCAATATGACAACGTAACGTTAACAAAATCTGTGAAGTACCTGTGGATCTAAAATGCTCACTATACCCCTAGATAGAAGCCTTGAGGGGTCTAGTTTCCAAAATGGTGTCACTTGTGAGGGGTTTCTTCTGTTTAGGTACCTTAGCGGACCTGTAAATGCAACATGGTGCCCGCAATCTATTTCAGCCAAATTTGCTTTCCAAAATTCAAATATTGCTCCTTCTGTTCCGCGCCCTCCCATTTGTCCAAACAGAGGTTTCTGACCACATGTGGGGTATTGGCGCACTCATAAGAAAGTGGGGAACAAGTTTTGGGGTCCATTTTGTTGTGTTATTTCTTCTAAAAGTGAATAAATTTGGGTTAGAGCAACATTTTTAGGTAAAATTTAATTTTTGCTTTTTTTCATTCCACATTGCTTTTGTTCATGTGAAGCACCTGAAGGGTTAATAAACTTCTTGAATGTGGTTTTGAGTACTTTGGGGGGTGCAGTTTTTAGAATGGTGTCACTTTTGGGTATTTTCTGTCATCTAGGCCTATTGAAGTCACTTCAAATGTGATGTGGTCCCTAAAAAAATGGTTTTGTAAATTTTGATGTACAAATGAGAAATCGCTGATAAACTTTGAACCCCTCTAACTTCCTAACAAAAAAAAATTTTGTTTCCAAAATTGTGCTGATGTAAAGTAGACAAGTGGGAAATGTTATTTATTAACTATTTTGTGTCACAGAAATCTCTGGTTTAACGGTATAAAAATTCAAAGAAGGGAATTTTGTTTACTTACCGTAAATTCCTTTTCTTCTAGCTCCAATTGGGAGACCCAGACAATTGGGTGTATAGCTTCTGCCTCCGGAGGCCACACAAAGTATTACACTTAAAAGTGTAAAGCCCCTCCCCTTCTGCCTATACACCCCCCGTGCATCACGGGTTCCTCAGTTTTAGTGCAAAAGCAAGAAGGAGGAAAGCAAATAAATTGGTTTAAAGTAACTTCAATCCGAAGAAATTTCGGAGAACTGAAACCATTCAACATGAACAACATGTGTACACGAAAAAACAACAGCCCGAAGGGAACAGGGCGGGTGCTGGGTCTCCCAATTGGAGCTAGAAGAAAAGGAATTTACGGTAAGTAAACAAAATTCCCTTCTTCTTTGTCGCTCCATTGGGAGACCCAGACAATTGGTACGTCCAAAAGCAGTCCCTGGGTGGGTAAAATAAAACCTCATAATAGAGCCGTAAAACGGCCCGTTCCTACAGGTGGGCAACCGCCGCCTGAAGGACTCGTCTACCTAGGCTGGCATCCGCCGAAGCATAGGTATGCACCTGATAGTATTTGGTGAAAGTGTGCAGGCTCGACCAGGTAGCCGCCTGGCACACCTGCTGAGCCGTAGCCTGGTGCCGTAAAGCCCAGGACGCACCCACGGCTCTGGTAGAATGGGCCTTTAGCCCTGAGGGAACCGGAAGTCCAGAAGAACGGTAGGCTTCGAGAATTGGTTCCTTGATCCACCGAGCCAGGGTGGATTTGGAAGCCTGTGACCCCTTACGCTGACCAGCGACAAGGACAAAGAGTGCCTCCGAGCGGCGCAGGGGCGCCGTACGGGAAATGTAGATTCTGAGCGCTCTCACCAGATCTAACAAATGCAAATCCCTTTCACATTGATGAACTGGATGAGGACAAAAAGAAGGTAAGGAGATATCCTGATTGAGATGAAAGGTGGATACCACCTTAGGAAGGAATTCCGGAACCGGGCGCAGCACCACCTTGTCCTGGTGAAACACCAGGAAAGGAGCCTTGCATGACAACGCTGCTAGCTCAGACACTCTCCGAAGCGATGTGACTGCTACTAGGAAGACCACCTTCTGCGAAAGGCGAGAAAGAGAAATATCCTTCAAAGGCTCAAAAGGTGCCTTCTGAAGGGCCATCAGAACCCTGTTCAGATCCCAGGGTTCTAACGGCCGCCTGTAAGGAGGGACAATGTGACAAACCCCCTGCAGGAACGTGCGTACCTGAGAAAGCCTGGCAAGACGCTTCTGAAAGAACACAGAGAGCGCTGAGACTTGTCCCTTAAGGGAGCCGAGCGACAAACCTTTTTCCAATCCTGATTGAAGAAAGGAAAGAAAAGTGGGCAATGCAAATGGCCAGGGAGAAAAACCATGATCAGAGCACCAAGATAGGAATATCTTCCACGTCCTGTGGTAGATCTTGGCAGACGTTGGTTTCCTGGCCTGTCTCATAGTGGCAATGACCTCTTGAGATAACCCTGAAGACGCTAGGACCCAGGACTCAATGGCCACACAGTTAGGTTGAGGGCCGCAGAATTCAGATGGAAAAACGGCCCTTGAGACAGCAAGTCTGGACGGTCTGGTAGTGCCCACGGTTGGCCCACCGTGAGATGCCACAGATCCGGGTACCACGACCTCCTCGGCCAGTCTGGAGTGACGAGGATGGCGCGGCGGCAGTCGGCCCTGATCTTGCGTAACACTCTGGGCAACAGTGCCAGCGGAGGAACACATAAGGGAGCTGAAACTGCGACCAATCCTGAACTAAGGCGTCTGCCGCCAGAGCTCTGTGATCGTGAGATCGTGCCATGAATGCCGTGACCTTGTTGTTGTGCCGGGACGCCATTAGGTCGACGTCCGGCATCCCCCAGCGGCAACAGATCTCCTGAAACACGTCCGGGTGAAGGGACCATTCCCCTGCGTCCATGCCCTGGCGACTGAGAAAGTCTGCTTCCCAGTTTTCTACGCCCGGGATGTGAACTGCGGATATGGTGGAGGCCGTGGCTTCCACCCACATCAAAATCCGCCAGACTTCCTGGAAGGCTTGCCGACTGCGTGTTCCGCCTTGGTGGTTGATGTAAGCCACCGCTGTGGAGTTGTCCGACTGAATTCGGATCTGCTTGCCTTCCAGCCACTGCTGGAACGCTTTTAGGGCAAGATACACTGCCCTGATCTCCAGAACATTGATCTGAAGGGAGGACTCTTGCTGAGTCCACGTACCCTGAGCCCTGTGGTGGAGAAAGACTGCTCCCCACCCTGACAGACTCGCGTCCGTCGTGACCACCGCCCAGGATGGGGGTAGGAAGGATTTCCCCTTCGACAATGAAGTGGGAAGAAGCCACCACCGAAGGGAAGCTTTGGCTGCCTGAGAGAGGGAGACGTTCCTGTCGAGGGACGTCGACTTCCTGTCCTATTTGCGTAGGATGTCCCATTGAAGAGGACGCAGGTGAAACTGCGCGAAAGGGACTGCCTCCATTGCTGCCACCATCTTCCCTAGGAAGTGCATGAGGCGCCTCAAGGGGTGTGACTGACCTTGAAGGAGAGATTGCAACCCTGTCTGCAGTGACCGCTGTTTGTTCAGCGGGAGCATCACCATTGCTGAGAGGGTATGAAACTCCATGCCAAGATATGTCAGCGATTGGGCCGGTGTCAGATTTGACTTTGGAAAATTGATGATCCACCCGAAACTCTGGAGAGTCTCCAGAGTAGCGTTGAGGCTGCGTTGGCATGCCTCTTGAGAGGGTGCCTTGACCAGCAGATCGTCTAAGTAAGGGATCACCGAGTGACCCTGAGAGTGGAGGACTGCTACTACTGTAGCCATGACCTTGGTGAAAACCCGTGGGGCTGTCGCCAGGCCGAACGGCAGTGCCGCGAACTGGAGGTGTTCGTCTCCTATGGCGAAGCGCAGGAAGCGCTGATGCTCTGGAGCAATCGGTACGTGGAGATAAGCATCTTTGATATCGATAGATGCAAGGAAATCTCCTTGGGACATTGAGGCGATGACGGAGCGGAGGGATTCCATCCGGAACCGCCTGGTCTTTACGTGTTTGTTGAGCAGTTTTAGGTCCAGGACAGGACGGAAAGAACCGTCCTTCTTTGGAACCACAAACAGGTTGGAGTAAAAACCGTGACCCTGTTGCTGAAGAGGAACCGGGACCACCACTCCTTCTGCCTTCAGAGTGCCCACCGCCTGCAGAAGAGCATCGGCTCGCTCGGGAGGCGGAGATGTTCTGAAGAATCGAGTCGGAGGACGAGAGCTGAACTCTATCCTGTAACCGTGAGACAGAATGTCTCTCACCCAACGGTCTTTTACCTGTGGCAGCCAGGTGTCGCAAAAGCGGGAGAGCCTGCCACCGACCGAGGATGCGGTGTGAGGAGGCCGTAAGTCATGAGGAAGCCGCCTTGGTAGCGGCACCTCCGGCGGTCTTTTTAGGACGTGACTTAGACCGCCATGAATCGGAGTTCCTCTGATCCTTCGGAGGCCTTTTGGACGAGGAGAATTGGGACCTGCCCGCGCCCCGAAAGGACCGAAACCTCGACTGTCGACTCCTCTGTTGGGGTATGTTTGGTTTGGCCTGGGGTAAGGATGTATCCTTTCCCTTGGATTGTTTGATGATTTCATCCAACCGCTCACCAAACAAACGGTCGCCAGAAAATGGCAAACTGGTTAAGCACTTTTTGGAAGCCGAATCTGCCTTCCATTCCCGTAGCCACAAGGCCCTGCGTATTGCCACCGAATTGTCGGCTGCAACCGCCGTACGGCTCACAGAGTCCAGGACAGCATTAATAGCGTAGGACGCAAACGCCGACGTTTGAGAGGTTATGGACGCCACTTGCGGCGCAGACGTACGTGTGACTGCGTCAATTTGCGCTTGACCCGCTGAGATAGCTTGGAGTGCCCATACGGCTGCGAATGCTGGAGCAAAAGACGCGCCGATAGCTTCATAGATGGATTTCAACCAGAGCTCCATCTGTCTGTCAGTGGCATCTTTGAGTGAAGCCCCATCTTCAACTGCAACTATGGATCTAGCCGCCAGTCTGGAGATTGGAGGATCCACCTTGGGACACTGAGTCCAGCCCTTGACCACGTCAGGGGGGAAGGGATAACGTGTATCCTTAAGGCGCTTGGAAAAACGCTTATCTGGACAAGCTCGGTGTTTCTGGACTGCCTCTCTGAAGTCAGAGTGGTCCAGAAACATACTCGTTGTACGCTTGGGAAACCTGAAACGGAATTTCTCCTGCTGAGAAGCTGACTCCTCCACTGGAGGAGCTGAGGGAGAAATATCCAACATTTGATTGATGGACGCGATAAGATCATTCACTATGGCGTCCCCATCAGGAGTATCAAGGTTGAGAGCGGCCTCAGGATCAGAATCCTGATCAGCTACCTCCGCTTCATCATACAGAGAGTCCTCCCGCTGAGACCCTGAACAATGTGATGATGTCGAGGGAATTTCCCAGCGAGCTCGCTTAGGCGGTCTGGGGCTGCGGTCCGTGTCAGAGACCTCACCCTGGGATCTATGAGACACCCCGGGAGGACATTGTTGTTCCAACAGAGGGGGACCAGGGTGCAATGATTCCACAGTGCCCGTGGTCTGAGATACCGGTCTGGACTGCAAGGCTTCTAGTATCTTAGCCATAGTCTCAGAAAGTCTATCAGTAAAAACTGCAAACTCCGTCCCCGTCACCTGGACAGTGTTAGCAGGTGGTTCCCCCTGGGCCACCCTTAGCAGAGGCTCCGGCTGAGTAAGTGCCACAGGGGCCGAGCATTGCACACAATGAGGGTCAGTGGAACCTGCCGGTAGTATAGCCGTACATGCGGCGCAGGCAGCATAGTAAGCCTGTGCTTTGGCACCCTTGCTTTTTGTGGACGACATGCTGTTGTCTCCTCTGAGCAATCCAGGAGGGTATATAGCCAAAAATCAACCGTGCAACATACAGTGTAAAGTATAGCCTATAATCATATAATCTATATGTACACTTCTGAACTAGTGGGGCCAGCACCTCAGGTGCTGCTTACCGCCCGCTCAAAGCGGTTGTGTGGTCACCAGAATCTCTGCCTGGGTCTCCCAGAGCTTGTCTCCCCTCTCCAGCGTCAGAAGAGCTGACAGGAATGGCTGCCGGCGTCCTGAGGAGAGGAGGGGGCCGTGGGCGTGCCCTAAAAAGTGCGGGAATCTGGTGCCCCACTGTGCACAGTGAGGGGGGTGGAGTATGCAAAGCATGTCCCAGCCCTCAGTGCTGATGTCCGTACAGCGTCCCGCCCTTCCCCTGACTGGCAGGCCTGGGGGCGGGAAAAGAATGAGACTAGGCCGCAAAAGCCGGGGACTAAAGTTATAAGCGCGGCCGGCGTATAAGCGCGGTCGGCGCGGTAATCCCCGGCGTACTAACACTCCCAGCCGCGCTGCAGTGTGAAATGGCAGCGCGCGGTCAGCGCGGTAGTCCCCAGTAAACTAACACACCCAGCCACGCTGCAGTGTGTGATGGCACAAGCGCGGTCAGCGCTGCGGTCCCCGGCGCACTAACACACCCAGCAATGCTGCAGTGTTTCTGTGCGCGGTCCCCACGGGGACACAGAGTACCTCAAAGTAGCAGGGCCTTGTCCCTGACGATACTCGGCTCCTTGTCCAGCAGAGTCCCCAGGGGCTGTGGATGGAGCACGGTCCCAGTGCCTGGAGACCGATTAGGATCCCACTTCCACTACCCGCAATGGATACCTCAACCTTAACAACACCGCCGACAAGAGTGGGGTGAGAAGGGAGCATGCTGGGGGCCCTGTTATGGGCCCCTCTTTTCTTCCATCCGACATAGTCAGCAGCTGCTGCTGACTAAGCTGTGGAGCTATGCGTGGATGTCTGCCTCCTTCGCACAAAGCATGAAAACTGAGGAACCCGTGATGCACGGGGGGTGTATAGGCAGAAGGGGAGGGGCTTTACACTTTTAAGTGTAATACTTTGTGTGGCCTCCGGAGGCAGAAGCTATACACCCAATTGTCTGGGTCTCCCAATGGAGCGACAAAGAAAGTTGAAAATTGCTACATTTTCAAAATTTTTGCCAATATTCAATTTTTTCATAAATAAACGCAAAAAATATTGTCCTAAATTTGGTACTAACATGAAGTCCAATATGTGACGAAAAAACATTCTCAGAATCACCGGGATCCGTTGAAGCGTTCCAGAGTTATAACCTCATGAAGTGACACTGGTCAGAATTGCAAAATTTGGTCTGGTCATTAAGGTGAAAATTAGCTCCGTCACTAAAGGGTTAACCCCTTAACGACCGCGGGCCGTAAAATTACGTCCTAAATGACAATCTTACTGCCCGCGGTCCTCCGGCGGCAGCATGCCGCGATCGGCACACATCTCAGCTGATTTTCACAGCTGAGATGTGTGCCTGCTAGGCACGAGCAGAATCGTTATCTGCTCGTGCCGATTAACCCCTTATATGGCGCTGTCAATACATGACAGCGCCATTATAAGCGCGATTGCGGTAAGCATTTACTTACCGCCCGAAACCGGAAGTCACGTGACGCGATCACGTGACTCCCGATAGTTGTCATGGTAGCACAGGGTCATGTGATGACTCCTGTACTACACATGACTTGGTTTCACTTTCGCTGTGCCCGGGGCACAGCAAAAGAGAAAGACAGCGTATCTGCTGTTTACAGCCTTCCAGCTGTGATCAGCAGATACTGCAGAGCGATCGGAATGCTGATCGCAATAGCCCCCTAGGGGGACTAGTAAAATAAAAAAAAAAAGTTAAAAAATAAGTTTTAAAAAATTAAAAAAAAACAAAAAAACCTAAAAGTTCAAATCACCCCCCATTCACCCCATTGAAAATTAAAGGGTTAAAAAAATAAAAAAAATACACACATTTGGTATCGCCGCGTTCAGAAACGCCCGATCTATCAAAATATAAAATCAATTAATCTGATCAGTAAACGGCGTAGCGGCAAAAAAATTCCAAACGCCAAAACGACGTTTTTTTGTCGCCACAACTTTTGCGCAAAATGCAATAAGAGGCGATCAAAACGTAGCATCTGCGCAAAAATGGTACCGTTAAAAACGTCAGCTCGAGACGCAAAAAATAAGCCTTCATTGAGCCTAAGATCCCGAAAAATGAGAACGCTACGGGTCACGGAATATGGCGTAAAACGTGCGCCACTTTTTTCGGACAAACTTCCGATTTTTTTTTAACCCCTTATATAAAAATAAACCTATACATGTTTGGTGTCTACGAACTCGCACTGACCTGAGGCATCACACCCACACATCAGTTTTACCATATAGTGAACACAGTGAATAAAATATCTCAAAAACCATAGTGCTATCGCACTTTTTTTGCAATTTTTCAGCATTTGGAATTTTTTTGCCATTTTCTAGTACACAATATGGTAAAACTGATGGTTTCATTTAAAAGTACAGCTCGTTCCGCAAAAAATGAGCCCTCACATGACCATATTGACTGAAAAATAAAAAAGTTACGTCTCTCAGAAAAAGAATGGCGAAAAAAAAAAACGGAAAGCGAAAAATCGGCCGGTCGTGAAGGGGTTAAAGAGCTAAGTATGTTGTTATTAGCTACAGGTCTTCAAAATTATGTCAGTATTGCAGACAATAAGACGGGAACAGGAGCAGAGAATCAGCACTGGGATCCAGGGAGGGCGAACAGAACAGGGGTTCTCTAAAAATGGAAAACTCTCAAGTAATACTAAATCTGCTTTACAGGAAATTCTATATGACAATGTTATATGTAAAGTAGCATAGCGATTTATTAACCCGATGGTGAGAGGAAACCATATTTCCAAAATTAACAGGATATACTGATCTTTTTTTTTTTTAAATTCCATTCCGGGAGCATGGTGCTAACAAGATTTTACAATAACTTGTTCACTACAATGTCTGGCAAAACATAGCAGCATACTCTAAAGCAGGGGTCTCAAACTCGGCTGGGTGTATGGGCCGCACAGAGGAAAAAAATAATTTGGGGGGCCGCATTCTTTGCGGGACAAAGTGACATTTTTATTGGTACCATATATTTTTTTTACACACCTTTGGATCACTGATTTTCAACATTTTTCACTTGTTTATTATAACAAATGTGCACATTCTTTGGTTAAATATAAAAAAAAAAAAAAAAAAAAAAAATTTGATGGTAAAAAAAAAGTCATGCCTTATTTTGTTTTTTTACATTTTATCCCTTTCTTGTAACTAATAGTGGTACAATTATCACTATATAGAAATTTTGGCCAACACCTTTTAGTAATGTTCCCCATCCTATAGTAATGTGCTCACCTTGTCCCCATCCTATAGTAATGACCCCAGCCTTGTCCCTATTCTAATGTCCCCATCCAATAGTATTATACCCATCCTTGTAATGTCCACATCTTTTAGTAATGTGCCCACCTTGTTCCCATCCTATAGACATGTGCCCACCTTGTCCCTATTCTATAGTAAGGTGCCCACCTTGTCCCCATCCTATAGACTTGTGCCCACCTTCTCCCCATCCTAAAGACATGTGCCTACCTTGTCCCCATCCTATAGACATGTGCCCACCTTGTCCCTATTCTATAGTAATGTGCCCACCTTGTCCCCATCCTATAGACATGTGCCCACCTTGTCCCTATTCTATAGTAAGGTGCCCACCTTGTCCCCATCCTATAGACATGTGCCCACCTTGTCCCTATTCTTTAGTCATGTGCCCACCTTGTCCCTATTCTGTAGTCATGTGCCCACCTTGTCCCTATTCTATAGTAAGGTGCTCACCTTGTCCCCATCCTATAGACATGTGCCCACCTTGTCCCCATCCTATAGACATGTGCCCACCTTGTCCCTATTCTATAGTAAGGTGCCCACCTTGTCCCCATCATATAGACATGTGCCCACCTTGTCCCTATTCTATAGTCATGTGCCCACTTTGTCCCTATACTATAATAATGTCCCCATCCTGTAGTAATGGGGGGGTCAGTGGCGGCGGGTGAAGGGGGGCGCTATAATTTACCGATTGCTCTCGGCTTCCTTCCACCCACAGACGCCGAAGTGAAGGTGAGGGGGCGGTCTCCGGCCCCAGATCCACAGTGATTGGACAGATCGGTCACAAGGCCAGTCTCTCCAATCAGAGCTGGGTGCGGGTGAAACAGAGGTCACCCAGCTCCAGCCAATGATCGGTGCTACAGCTGCACTGATCAGGGCTGGATTTCAATGTTACAGCCAATTTCAATGGCTGTAATATTACAGTAGCTGTGATTGGCTGACAAACGCCGCACAGCCAATCACAGCCTCCGTAGGTTCGGGGATTAGACACCACCCCTCCCGGGCTCCCCTCCTCCCCGAATCTAAGGTATTTGCTATTGGCAATGCAAACGGCGATCGCAGCCACTGGGGCTGCGATTTCGCCATGATGTACTGGGTACGTCATGGGTCCTTAAGTACCAGGGAGCCATAACATACCCAGTACGTCATAGGTCGCTAAGGGGTTAATGTGCCGTTCTTCACATACACAAAAAATAAACAAACACCATTCTTCTCACCTGTCCCGCGTTCCCTCGGCTCCTCACCTCTGCTTCTTGCTGTCTGCAGGCCGTGCCCCGGTGACGGTGCAGGGACCACAGCCACTGGCAGCGATTTATGTCAGATGAATGTTTTGCCGGCGCTGCGCGCGCACAGTCCTTGCTTCTGAGAGCGCAGCGCCGGCAAAACACTCATCTAACAAGGTGCAGACAGTGGCTGCGGCCCCTGCACCGGCCGCGATAGTGACCAGGGAAATGGGCCTGGGGGCCGCATGAAGCAGCCTGACGGGCCGCATGCGGCCCGCGTGTTTGAGACCCCTGCTCTAAAGATTTGGGACTGAACGTAGAACTACTGGTGGCAATAATATAGATCATCATGCACAGAACCAACTAACAATGCTGTTATATCTGAAATAAAAGTTATTTTTCACTTACGTGTCATCCTCTATGTATTTTATTAGTGTCAGTGCCTTCCGATGAAGGATCAGCATAAATTGCGCCAAAAAAGTGCTTCTTAGAGAAAGGTTAGGTTTCAATTGGAATATCTGGAAAAAATAATAGTAGTATCAATACGAGACAGCTGTAATTAGAGACAACTGATCAGCAGTGATGGGTGGACATGAACTGTAAAAGTCCAGATCCACGCAGGTTCAAAAGTAACTGTGCACAGACCCCAGGCAAGGAGTTCTCAGGGAACTCTGGGTAGCTATCTGGATCCGGCTGCTCGTGTAAAAAAATAAAAGGTATAATAAAGAAAAAAAAAGGGAAAAACCGGTGCGTTATACTTACCAGTCTCCTGCGTGGCTGTAACACTACTTCCGGTGATGCTCATTATCCTACATGCATATGCACAGTTTCCCTCGTCCACCGGCAGTCCTGGCATTTGTGATTGCTTGCAGTCAGATCGCGCGCCCACCCTGTGTGACAGTGTGTCTGACTGCTTTCAATCACCGGCGCTGTGTGCGTTTCTATATTGGTGTAAAAAATAAATAAAATTGGCGTAGGGTCCCCCCATATTATAATACTCAGCACAGATAAAGCATATGGCTACAGGCTGCAGCCCCATCCGTGTGCCTAGCTTGGCTGTGTATCAAAATAAGAGGGACCACATGTGGCTTTTT